>NC_041019.1:32295279-32595279 GCF_004193775.1 Glycine soja
ACCTCCAGCAAGGGCATCAGGCCCCCTACTAATCGAGTTTTCATCAAGAAGTACTGCGCCCAGACAGGCGCAGGGTGAAACACCACAGCAGCATTGGGATGGTCGGCAGCGGGAAATAGACGCACCGCCACCACCTTTAGAGTTCACCTCTGCTCATCCACAAAAAAGTTAGAGCGTTGCCTACGACACATGGCCGACCCATAGGCGACCAAGTCCAAAGCCAAAGGTAAGCAAAGTACTAGGTCAGTGACCGACAAGTCATAAGGTGTCCAGCTAAAGACGTTAAAGAAGCGCTACTAGGAGGAAACCTAGTACCTTTTGAATCTATGCTTGTTATTTGATCACTTTTTATAGTAGGACGCACCTAGTTGCTCATGATCCTAAGAATTTAAATAAAATGAGCACAAGCTCGAAAGGTAGTCATACCTCACAAAATATATGTATGCGTGTTTAGGTAGTGAAAAATACCTTAGATATGCATGTATGTAATTTAGGTAGCAAACAACTACCTCACAAAATGTATATATGTATGTTTAGGTAGAAAGATACCTTAGATATGCATGTATGTAAACAAAAACACACTTCACAAAATATATATATGTATGTTTAGGTAGAAAGATACCTTGGATATGCATGTATACAGCAAAAATACCTTACAAAATATATATTTGTATGTTTAGGTAGAGAGATACCTTAGATGTGCGTGTATATAGCAAAAATACCTCACAAAAATATGCACATGTTTAGGTAGCAAAATACCTCATGAAAAAAAAAGAGAAGAAAAAAAAAACAAACAAGAAAAAGAAATAAACAAATGATAAAAAAGGAAAAGAAAAATAAGTTGTCAAGCTGAAAAACCAACATGCTTTTGAAAAGAGATGACTTCCAACTTTTCTTTGGAAAAATTCACTGATCATAACTAGTTTTTGAAAAAATGTGTATACACCTGAAGGGTGAATGCTGTGAAGATTTTCCCAGACGCCCGAAATGGACTCGGATGAATGCACAAATTGATAAAAAAACATATTTTGGAAACATTGGGTTGATTTAAAATAGAGGAAATGAATCCTGAGCCCTAGCATCACATGACCATAAAAATTTGACACTTGAGTGTCCGCATAGGTGCATGCACGACCAGTTTTGCATAAAGTTTCCAAATCATCATTTTTGCATTTTGTGTCATGGAAATAATGTGGGGCATCCCTTTTATCCTTGAGCCAAACCAAACCCCGACATGTATCATGTCTAGCCATTCTACAAACCTTGAGCCAAAATCCTGACTCACCATAATCCTTACCCTCGGAAGCAAAAAGAAAAGAAGGAAAATTTCCAATCAAAGAGAAAGCAAAAAAAGAAAAGAAAGGAAATTCCCAATCAAAGAGTGGGAGAAAGCAAAAAGGAAAGAAAGAAAATTCCCAATCAAAGAATGGGAGAAAGAAAAAAGAGAAGAAGAAGGAAAGAAAGCCCCTGATCGGGGATCGAAGGAAAAACAGAAGAAATATGCAGAGAGGTCTTTGGACCGGACAATATCTGGACAATACAGAATTGTCACCAAATGAACGAAAAAAGAAGGAAAGGGAACCACGACCTAAAATAGTCTTCTCCCTTTGATTACCAACCAAAATCCCGTGCGCTAGCGACTTTTTTTTTCTCGCCCCGCACTAAACAAAAACAGAAAAAGAAAAAAGCCAGAAAAATCAAAAGCCAAAAACACACAAAAGCCGAAAGAAGAAACCACCAAAAGAACCCATTCCCAAGGGAAGCCCTATTGATCCATGATCACGCGTGTAATTTTTGATTTGATAGGAAATAATTTGCAAAGTCAAGTCATGACATATCTATGGTTCGGAATTAGGATGAAACACTTACCTGTGCGAGATTGATACACTTTGAGTGGATTTCTTCTATTTTTGTCGAACCCAGTGTTTCCTCTAAATGATCATTTAGAAACGAAATGCTAACATCCAAAATCTCATTTATGGTTATGGGAGATTTCATCAGTAGACTCTCCTTCCCCGGTAGACGCATTGTTTTTCACTCAAAAAAGCATATGCTGCTCTAAATCAGTTGGAATATTTGTCTCCTTGCTAAAGCATGTTTGCATTTTAGTGGAGAAAACACCGAGACTTTTTCAAATCTCACAAGTTATCCAGAACTACGTAGGTCTGAGTTCCTCATTGGAGGATACGTAGGAGCAAGAGCCTCGCTTTTGTCGACCACACCGCCTTTTGTTGCCATGACTCAAGAGCTGGTAGCCCGCGGAGACACCTTACGGTTATCCGCACCTCGTCATTCAGTGACCCCAAGTGTGATTCACGAGCAGAGACCAATATGGTCATCTGCGCCCTTTCCGGAGATGTCAGCATTTTCCGATGGAGACTTTTCAAGTCTCACAAGTTATCAAGAACTACGTAGGTCTGAATTCCTCATTGGAGGATACGTAGGAGCAAGAGCCTTGCTTTTGTCGGCCGCCCCATAATCTTTGTCATACTGACCCTGAGGTCATGTGACATGCACCCTTGTATCATCCAGAGGCGGCGGGCCCGATGATACGCGGAGATACCTTACGGTTATCCGCACCCTTTTGTCATCCAGAGGCGGCGGGCCCGATGACAAGCAGAGACCAAGTTTGGTCATTCTGCACCCTTGTATCATCCAGAGGCGGCGGGCCCGATGATACGCGGAGATACCTTACGGTTATCCGCACCCTTTTGTCATCCAGAGGCGGCGGGCTCGATGACAAGCAGAGACCAAATTTGGTCATTCTGCACCCTTGTATCATCCAGAGGCGGCGGGCCCGATGATACGCGGAGATACCTTACGGTTATCCGCACCCTTTTGTCATCCAGAGGCGGCGGGCCCGATGACAAGCAGAGACCAAATTTGGTCATTCTGCACCCTTGTATCATCCAGAGGCGGCGGGCCCGATGATACGCGGAGATACCTTACGGTTATCCGCACCCTTTTGTCATCCAGAGGCGGCGGGCCCGATGACAAGCAGAGACCAAGTTTGGTCATTCTGCACCCTTGTATCATCCAGAGGCGGCGGGCCCGATGATACGCGGAGATACCTTACGGTTATCCGCACCCTTTTGTCATCCAGAGGCGGCGGGCCCGATGACAAGCAGAGACCAAATTTGGTCATTCTGCACCCTTGTATCATCCAGAGGCGGCGGGCCCGATGATACGCGGAGATACCTTACGGTTATCCGCACCCTTTTGTCATCCAGAGGCGGCGGGCCCGATGACAAGCAGAGACCAAGTTTGGTCATTCTGCACCCTTGTATCATCCAGAGGCGGCGGGCCCGATGACAAGCAGAGACCAAATTTGGTCATTCTGCACCCTTGTATCATCCAGAGGCGGCGGGCCCGATGATACGCGGAGATACCTTACGGTTATCCGCACCCTTTTGTCATCCAGAGGCGGCGGGCCCGATGACAAGCAGAGACCAAGTTTGGTCATTCTGCACCCTTGTATCATCCAGAGGCGGCGGGCCCGATGATACGCGGAGATACCTTACGGTTATCCGCACCCTTTTGTCATCCAGAGGCGGCGGGCCCGATGATACGCGGAAATACCCGAGTGGTTATCCGTATAAACATTCTTTTGCTATCTGTAAGACAGGACGCTTGATAGCATGCAGAGGCTGACATAGTCTTCTGCACCTTTTGTTCCTCCGGGAACAACAAGTCATTTACATGCGGAAATTTCATGGTCACCCGCGACTCTCGTCAACCGAGAGGAGCGAAATTAGTGTCATACACTAATTTTCGTCCGGGTACCTTTGCTTGATGACATGCGACCTTTCTTTGGTCCTTGTGAGGTGCTTGGCACCCATCGTTAGGCAATTTGTGAAAATCCGGGAACAACAAGTCATTTGCATGTGGAGATTTTATGGTCACCCGCGACTCTCGTCAACCGAGAGGAGCGAAATTAGTGTCATACACTAATTTTCGTCCGGGGACCTTTGCTTGATGACATGCGACCTTTCTTTGGTCCTTGTGAGGTGCTTGGCACCCATCATTAGGCAATTTGTGAAATTCCGGGAGCAACAAGTCATTTGCATGTGGAGATTTTATGGTCACCCGCGACTCTCGTCAAATCAAGAGGAACGAAATTAGTGTCTTATCTTTACTTTCCTTTTATCTCCAATAAAAGACAAGTAAAGAGGGGCAACTGTCATACCCTAATTTCGTCCAGGGACCTTTGCTTGATGACATGCGACCTTTCTTTGGTCCTTGTGAGGTGCTTGGTACCCATCATTAGGCAATTTGTGAAATTCCAGGACATGCCGAAAAACCAAAAAAATATTGATGCACAATTCGTAAGTTTCCGTGACACACCGGAAATCAAATGGAAGCATCGTTGCATAATTAAGTGAGGTTCCGTAACATTCCGTAAGTCAAAAAGGGGATGATTATGTAATCCGCAAGGTTCCGTAACATTACGGAAAGAAAACGAGTATCGTTACAAAATTCGTAAGTTTCCGTAAATTTACGAAAAAAGAATCACCAAAAAAAGCAGAGGGGGGTGTACTTAGTAAAAATGGGGGTGCAAATAGCACCCAGGCCCACTTGGGCCCTCCAGAATATTCCTCCAGAAGGCTGTTGCTTCTGGAGGAAGCAACCTGGCTCGCCTGGGCGAGCTGAGCTCGCCTGGGCGAGCTGGGCGGCAACCACCTCCCCTATTTTGCTATAAATAGGGGAGGAAGTGAAGAAGAAAAGGGTCCAGCCCCTTTGGCACTTCTCTCTCTTTCGAATTTGCTTGGAAAAATCGTTTCCGTGAAGAAAATCTAAGCCGAGGCGCTTCCGAAACGTTTCCGTAACGTTTTTCGTGAGGAATTTCGCAAAGGTTTCAACCGTTCTTCGACGTTCTTCATCCGTTCTTCATCGTTCTTCGATCTTCAACGGGTAAGTACCTCGAACCAAGCTTTTCGATTCATTCTATGTACCCGTAGTGGTCCACATTGTGTTTCGTGCATTTTTATTCTCGTTTTGTTTACTTTTTATACCCCCTCTTGACGTGCTTAAGCCATTTTACTTAAGTCATTTCTCGCTTAACTTAAAAATAAAATAAATTTCCACCGAACGTTTGAATTGTATTATCCGTTAACTTCGGTTAAAATAAATTCCGACCGTTCGATCGTGCCGTAACCACATTGGAAATCAAAAAAGAGGTAAAAAAATAATATAATAATAAAAAAAAACATCTTTTAGTAAAATAAAGCGGAAAATCAATCGGACGTTTTCTCTTTGGGATTTCTCATTCTTAATCGAATTGATTAATAACTAAAGTGAAACTAAGGCTAAAATCAACTCGCCTAGTCAAGCTCGTCCACAAAAATAGGCTTTTTAAGTTTGTCATTTCAATTTCTCACTAAGTAAAATGGATCATTTTTTAAGGTCCAATGCCTTAAGATGATCACCTCTTAAGCAAAAAGAGAATCACTTGATAAGAAAGAACTATGTAGGTCTGAGTTCCTCATTGAGGATACGTAGGAGCAAAAGCCCCGCTTTTGTCGACCACCCCAAGAGATCGTTAATGGTCCAAATGCCTTAACGTTTCTCTCCTTTCAAAAACAAGAGATCGTTAATGGTCCAACGCCTTAACGTTTCTCCCCTTTCAAAATCAAAAGACCATTTAATGGTTCAACACCTTAAATGACCTTTTGTTCAATAAAAACATATTTTGCAAAAAAAAAACAAAAACAACTTAACCAAACACTTTGTTCCGAAAGAACTACGTAGGTCTGATTTCCTCATCGCAATTGAGGAATACGTAGGAGCAAAGGGAAACACCCTTGTCGACCACAAAAAAGAAAAAAAATATAAAAAGGGTATAAAGGATATAAGAACATAAAAGGGAACATAAAAATCAAAGTCATGTTTGCACATTCGATTAAAGGCTGCCGTCCCTTGGGACGGACGTATGGGGTGCTAATACCTTCCCCGTGCGTAAATACAACTCCCGAACCTTTCACTTAAAAGTTCGTAGATCGCGTCTTTTCCGGTTTTTCCGACGTTTTCCTCGAATAAACGTTGGTGGCGACTCCGCGCGTATTCCTTTCGTGGAACACGCATCCCGCGAGTCTCGCGTCGCCCTCCCGCCGAAGGGTAGGTTGCGACAACTCTCATTTTCTCTCTCTTTCAATTCTTTTTTTGTCTTGCTCTCTTTTCTCTCTCAACTTATTTTGATCCTCACATACCTCCCTTGGAGATAAAGGTGCAACAGTTGTCTTGCACTCTTTGGGTGTAAAAGTAACAGATTGCCAAGGCCTACCAAGAAGTAAGTGGCAAGCCTCCATAAGCAGCACATCACACAAAACAACATCTTCATATTTCCCAATGGAAAACCCCACTTAAACTTGCTTGTTCGCAGTCATCTCACCATCTTCACTAAGCCATGGAAGTTTCTAAGGCCTTGGGTGTGGTTTAGTCTCCAAATTCACTTTTGAAACCAACCCTGCGCTAGACACATTAGTGCAGCTCCCACCATCAATAATCAAAGAACATACCTTTCCTTGGATGAGGAACCTTGTGTGAAAAATATTTTCCCTTTGTCTTTCATCCAAGTCCTTTGCTTGGCTGCCCAACAACCTTCGCACCATGAAAAAATATCCTTCTACTCATTTTTCCTCTTCATGCTCCTCTTCATCACTAGATGGAACAGATTCTGAAGAAGAACATCTCATAATCTCTCCATCCTCCTTAAGTAACTGTCGCAACCTACCCTTCGGCGGGAGGGCGACGCGTGACTCATGGGTGCGTGTTCCAAGAAAGGAATACGTGCGGAGTCGCCACCAACGTTTATTTGAGGAAAACGTCGAAAAAACCGGAAAAGATGTGATCTACAAACCCTAAGTGAAAAGTTCGGGAGTTGTATTTACGCACGGGGAAGGTATTAGCACCCCACGCATCCGTGATAAGAGACGGCAACCTTTAATCAAATGTGCAAATATGACTTCAATTTATATTCTTTTCCCTTTTTACGTTCTTATGTCTTTTTATGCCTTTTTATATTTTTATCTTTTTGTGGTCGACGAGGGTGTTTCCCTTGCTCCTACGTATTCCTCAATTGTGATATTGAAATCAGACCTACGTAGTTCTTTGTGAACAAAGCGTTTTGGTTATGTTATTTTTTTATCCTTTTTTTGCAAGATATGTTTTTATTGAATGAAAGGTCATTTAAGGCGTTGGACCATCAGACAATCTTTCAATTCTTATGAAAAGTGAGAAAACATTAAGGCATTGGACCATTAATGATTTCTTTATTTTTGAAAGAGGTAACAAAGTTACATATTGATTTTAGGCTTTTTTAGAAATCTACACTTAACCAATAAAAGCGGAAAAGACCATTTCAAGGCGTTGGACCTTTGAAAATGGCTTTTTTAGGTGATGACAAAAGTTTGGTTTATGAAATGATTTTAGCCTTAGTTTCACTTTGGTTATTAGTCGATTCGATTAAGAAAGAGGAATCCCAAAGAAAAACGTCCGATTGATTTTTTTTTTATTTGTTTTACTAAAAGATATTTTTTATTATTATATTATTATTTTACCTCTTTTTGGTTTCCAACGTGGTTATGGCATGACCGAACGGTCGGATTTCATTTTAACAGAAATTAACGGATGTTACAATTCAAATGATCGGTGGAAATTTATTTTATTTTTGATTAGGAGAGAAAATGACTTAAGTAAATGACTAAAGCACGTCAAAAGGGGGTACAGAAAGTAAATGAAATGAAAATAAAAGCACGTGAAAACAAATGGGGACCATTAAGGGTACATAGAATGAATTGAAAAGTTCGATTTCGGGAACTTACCGGTTGAAGACCGAAGAACGAACGAAGAACGGTTGAAAATCTTCGCGATATCACCCACGGAAACGTTACGGAAGCCCCTCGACTTGGATTTTCTTCACGGAAACAATTTTTCTTACTAATTTTAAGTGAATCTCAGATACCAGGAGTGTTGAACATTTTTGTTCTTCCCTCCTTCCCCAATTTATAGGAAAAGGAAGGAGATGCTTGCCACCTAGCTCACCCAGACGAGCTAGGTTGCGTCCTCCAGAAGCAACCGCCTTCTAGAGGAACATCCTGGAAGGCCCAAGTGGGCCTGATTGCTATTTGAACCCCCATTTTTACTAAATACACCCCCCGCCTTTTTTTTGGTGATTCTTTTTTTGTAAAGTTACGGAAACTTAAGAATTTCGTAACCATACTTGTTTTCTTTCCGTAATGTTGCAGAACCTTACAGATTACGTAATTATCCCCTTTTTTGCCTTCCGGAACGTTACAGAACTTTACGGATTGCGCACTAACACTTCCTTTTAATTTCCGGCATGTCACGGAACTTCACGGATTGTGCTACAATGCTTTTCTTTTGGCTTCCGGCATCTCTCGGAACTTCACAAATTGCCTAACGATGGGTGCCAAATACCTCGAAGTGGTCAAACGAGGGTTGCATCCCAACAACGGATGGTCCCCAGACGAAATTAGGGTATGACAGTTGCCCCTCTATTGGACGATCGCCTCTGGATGGCGAAAAGGTGCGTGAAATGAACATAATTTGTCTCCGCCCACCTCTCGACTTACTGTCCCCGAATGACAAAGGGCGCAAAATCTGTCTCTGCGTGTTTACCACCCAACTTGCTATTCCTGAATGATAAAGGGCGCAGAATTCGTCTATGCGCATTTATCACCCAATTTGCGAAATCTGAATGGCAAAGGGTGCAGAATTCGTCTATGCGCGTTTACCACTCGACTCGCTGCTCTTGAATGATAAAGGGCACAAAATTCGTCTATGCGCGTTTATCACCCAATTTGCGAAATCTGAATGGCAAAGGGTGCAGAATTTGTCTATGCGCGTTTACCACTTGACTCGCTGCTCCTGAATGATAAAGGGCGCAGAATATGTCTCTGTGCGTTTACCACCCAACTTGTTGTTCCTGAATGATAAAGGGCGCAAAATTCGTCTATGCGCGTTTATCACCCAATTTGCGAAATCTGAATGGCAAAGGGCACAAAATTCGTCTATGCGCGTTTACGACTCGACTCGCTGCTCCTGAATCATAAAGGGCGCCGAATTCGTCTATGCGCGTTTATCACTCATCGAGCGTGCGGATGATCGTAATCTGTCTCTGCATGTCATCGGGCCTGCCGCCTCTGGATGACTAAAGGTGCAGAAGACGATGTTAGTCTCTGCGTGCTATCATGCTTTGAGTCTTAGAGATAACAAAAGAAAGTTTTAAAAGTGTGGATAACCACTTGGGTATCTCCGCATGTCACGTGACTCCAGGGTCAGTATGACAGAAATTGTCTGCGCGGAAGATGACGTAAATCTCCGCGTGTCAACAGGCTTGTTGGCTGCGATTGACAAAGGATGCAGAAGACGACGTTAGTCTCTACGTGCTATCATGCTTTGAGTCTTAGAGATAGCAAAAGAAAGTTTAAACGGATAACCACTCGGGTATCTCCGCATGTCACGTGACTCCAAGGTCAGTATGACAAAAATTGTCTACGCGGATGATGACGTAAATCTCCACGTGTCAACGGGCTTGTTGGTCACGATTGACAAATGGTGCAGAAGATGACGTTAGTCTCTGCGTGCTATCATGCTTTGAGTCTTAGAGATAGCAAAAGAAAGTTTAAAAAGTGCGGATAACCACTTGGGTATCTCCGCATGTCACGTGACTCCAGGGTCAGTATGACAGAAATTGTCTGCGCAGAAGATGATGTAAATCTCCGCGTGTCAACGGGCTTGTTGGCTGCGATTGACAAAGGGTGCAGAAGACGATGTTAGTCTCTGCGTGCTATCATGCTTTGAGTCTTAGAGATAGCAAAAGAAAGTTTAAACGGATAACCACTCGGGTATCTCCGCATGTCACGTGACTCCAAGGTCAGTATGACAAAAATTGTCTACGCGGAAGATGACGTAAATCTCCACGTGTCAACGGGCTTGTTGGTCGCGATTGACAAATGGTGCAGAAGATGACGTTAGTTTCTACGTGCTATCATGCTTTGAGTCTTAGAGATAGCGAAAGAAAGTTTAAACAGATAACCACTCGGCTATCTCTGCATGTTATGTGACTCTAGGGTCAGTATGACAGAAATTGTGGGGCGGCTGACAAAAGCGAGGCTCTTGCTCCTATGTATCCTCAATGAGAAACTCAGACCTACGTAGTTCTGGATAACTTGTGAGACTAAAAATAGTCTCAGTGTTTTCTTTACTGAAATGCGAACATGCTTTAGTAAAGAGAGAAAACTTCCAACTAGTCAGAGCAACATATGCTTTTCAGATGAATAACAATGTGTCTACCGAGGAAGGGGAGTATGTTGATGAAATCCTCTCATAACCATAAATGAGATTTTGGATGTTAGCATTTCATTTCTAAATGACCATTTAGAGTAAACACTGGGTTCAACAAAAATAGAAGAAAATCACTCAAAGTGTATTAATCTCACACAGGTAAGTGTTTCGTCCTAATTCCAAACCATAGATATGCCATGACTTGATCTTGCAAATCATTTCCTATCAAATAAAAGATTACATGCGTGATCATGGATTAGTAGGACTTTTTCTTGGGAATGGTGTTTTTTTGTGGGAATTTCGACTTTGAATGTTTTTGGCCTTTTCCTTTTCTGTTTTTGTTTAGTGCGGGGCGAAAAAGTCACTGACACACAGGATTTTGGTTGGCAATCAAAGGGAAAGGACCACTTTAGGTCGTGGTTTCCTTTCTTTTCCTGTTTACTTGGTGACAAATCTGTATTGTTTAGATATTGTCTGGTCCTAAGACCTTTCTGCATATTTCTTCTTTTCTCTTCCGATCTTTGATCGAGAATTCTCTTTCTTTTTTGAATTCCCCCATTTTCCTTGATTGGGAATTTTCCCTTTTCTCCTTTCTTCTGATTCTTTTGATCGGGAATTTTCTCCTTTTCTCCTTTTCTCTTCTTTTCTTTTTCTTTGTTTTGTTTTCTTCCGAGGGCAAGGATTATGGTGAGTTGGGACTTTGGCTCAAGGCTTGTAGCACAGCTGGACATGATATATGTCAGGGTTTGGTTTGGTTCAAGGATAAAAAGGGATGTCCCACATTATTTCCATGACACAAATGCAACAATGATGATTTGGAATTTGTATGCAAAACTAGTCATGCATGCACCTATGCGGACACTCAAGTGTCAAACTTTTATGGTCATGTGATGCTAGGGCTCAGGATTCATTTCCTCTATTTTAGTGAATCCAGTGTTTCCAAAATATGTTCTTTTATCAATTTGTGCATTCATCCGAGTCTATCTTGGGCGTTCGGAAAAGTTGGAAATTATCTCTTTTCACAAGCATGTTGTTTTTTAGCCAGACAACTTTTTATTTTTATTTATTTCCTTTTTTCCTTCCTTCTTTTTCCACGAGGTATTTTGCTACCTAAACATATGTATATTTTTGTGAGGTATTTTGCTATATACATGCGTGTCCAAGGTATCTTGCTACCTAAACATACATATATATGTTTTGTGAGATATTTTTGCTATATACATGCATATCCAAGGTATCTTGCTACCTAAACATACATATATATGTTTTGTGAGATATGTTTGCTATATACATGCATATCCAAGGTATCTTTCTACCTAAACACACACACACACACACACACACACACACACACACACACACATATATATATATATATATATATTTTGTGAAATATTTTTTTGCTACATACATACATATCCAAGGTATCCTTCTACCTAAACATACATATATATATTTTGTGAAGTATTTTCTGCTACATACATGCATATCCAAGGTATCTTTCTACCTAAGCATATATATATATATATATATATATATATATATATATATATATAGATATATTGTGAAGTATTTTTTGTTACATACATGCATATCCAAGGTATCTTTCTACGTAAACATACATATTATATATTTTGGTGAGGTATGACCACCTTCCAAGCTTGTGCTTGTTTTATTTAAATTCTCAGGATCCTGAGCAGCTAGGTGTGTCAAAGGTGATCAAATAACAAGCAGAGATTTAAAAGGTACTAGGTTGCCTCCTAGTAGCGCCTCTTTAACGTCTTGAGCTGGACGCCTGATGACTTGTCGGTCACAGACCTAGTACTTTTGCTTACCTTTGGCTTTGGACTTTGGTCGCCTATTGGTCGGCAATGTGTCGTAGGCAACGCTCTAACCTTTTTGTGGATGAGCTGAGGTGAACTCTAGAGGTGGTGGTGGTGCGTCTATTGCCCGCTACCGGCCATCCCAATGCTGCTGTGGTGTCTCGCCCTGCGCCTGTCTGGGGGCACAGTACTTCTTGATGAAAACTCGGTTAATGCGGGGCCTAATGACCTTGTTGGGGGTGACAGGCACTCCGTAAAACTGACAGAGGCTCATAATCAGAGCTGGAAACCCCAGGACCCTGTTGGACTTCTCCGGGTCCTCAAGGTGTCTTGCGGGCGCGATCCCTACAAACAATAGATGACATCAGAAATCAATTGAGCGATGTGCATACTTACCTATGTCATGATGGCATGACCTTGCTAGGGGGAATGGGCACCCTGTAGGACTGACAGAGGCCTGTAACCAAAGCTGGAGACCCCAGGGCCCTGTTGGACTTCTCCGGGTCCACAAGGTGTCTTGTGGGCGCGACCCCTGCAAATAGTAGATGGCATTAGAGATCAGTTTGAAATAATGCTTACCAACCTATGTCGGGACGGCACAGACAAACTGATTCTTCCGCAGGGGGAGATCGGCATTACGGTCACTGGGCAGAATGTTGCTAAGTAGCAACGTCATCCATATCTACGTAATAGTGGTCATGTTGGTGCGCATGATCCGCACTTGTTTCTTTGCAGCGGCACGGGTGAAATCTTGCCCCGGTATTCATAGTAGCTGCACGATAGCCTCCTCCTCTGGTTGTACTTGCATAGGTGGCCCTCCTTCAGGATCAGGGGGTGGCCCAGGAACTGATAAAAGGAAACTACTGGCCCCTTAACCAGGAATGCAAGTCTCGGTTTAAGCATTTAATTGCAGAGGACCTTAAATTATCTTAAGGTGTGGATATGGAGCCCACTGAAAGTGAGGACGCGTAGCCCTCTAAAGGCGAAGGCGTGTCGCCCTCTGAAGTTTAGGACGTGTCGCCTTTTGAAGGTGAGGGAGTGTAGTCTTATGATGGCGAGGATGTGTAGTCCTCTAAAGGTGACGGCGTGTCGCCCTCTAAGGGCGACGGCGTGTAGCCCTTTGAAAAGGGGGACATGTAGTCCTCTAAAGGCGAAGGCGTGTAGCCCTCTGAAGGTGGGGACGTGTAGTCCTATGATGGCGAGGACCTGTAGTCCTCTAAAGGCGAGGACGTGTAGTCCTCTAAAGGTGACGGCGTGTAGCCCTACAAAGGCGAAGGTGCATGACCCTTTGAAGGCGAGGACGTGTAGTCCTTTGAAGGTGAGGACATGTAGTCCTCTGAAGGCGAGGGCGTGTGGTCCTCTGAAGGCGAGGACATGCAGTCCTCTAAAGGCGAGGACATGTAGTCCTCTAAAGGCGAGGACATGTAGTCCTCTGAAGGCGAGGGTACATGACCCTTTGAAGGCGAGGACGTGTAGTCCTCCGAAGGTAAGGACGTGTAGTCCTCTAAAGGTGAGGGTGTGTAGTCCTCTGAAGGCGAGGACATGTAGTCCTCTAGAGGCGAGGACATGTAGTCCTCTGGAGGCGAGGACGTGTAGTCCTCTGAAGGTGAAGGTACATGACCCTCTAAAGGTGAGGGCGTGTAGCCCTCTGAAGGCGAGGACGTGTAGCCCTCTGAAGGTGAGGACATGTAGTCCTCTAAAGGCGAGGACACGTAGTCCTCTAAGGGTGAGGGCATGTAGCCCTCTGATGGCGAGGGCATGTAGCCCTCGAAAGGTGAGGACGTGTAGTCCTCTAAAGGCGACAGGTTCTAGTACCCATGGGTTCACCCTTATGAGAATACATGAGATTGACTCATTGAGAGGGCCGATCATCCCAAATTCATTAGATGTAGGAAATCTATGCAGTTAACATAATTTTTAGGGATGCAGATGCGTGCAACCTTTGTCGTGAAATTTGGTAAATGCGGACTTCATATGAAACAATGCAATGCAATGGAAAGTTGTACAATGACATTCTTTCCCTATTTTGTGATTTTGATTTTGATTAAATTTAATTTTTTTGGAAAACACAGATTGACTGTCCTTTTGAAAGAGGTGATAATTCATGCAACCTTATCCTATCTTTTGCAAATCTCTCTGGGAACTCCCTCAGAGTGCATGTTTTGTTTGATTTAGTCACTTGACCATTTTGGAGTGACGACAATGGAGTCGTTTGACGTTTAATCAATCCATATAAATTCTAGGGTTTGTCCCCATTTTTTTTGTTTAAAAACATCGACGGGTGAGAACTTTTGATCTGCCCCTATGTTCACTTGAGGCTCATGCACGATGCCTCTCATTGCCCCAGTGTAAGGCTTTGAGGTACCAATTGTTATCTTTCATCATGACCTTGTAGCTGGGAACCTATTGGGTGAGAACTTCTAATCTGCCCCTAGGTTTACTTGAGGCTCATGCACGGTGCCCCTCATTGCCCCAGTGTAAGGCTTTGAGGTACCAATCATTGTCTTTCGTCATGACCTTGTAGTAGGGAACCTATTGGGTGAGGACTTCTAATCTACCCCTAGGTTCACTTAAGGTTTATGCATGGTGCCTTTCATTGCCCCAGTGTAGGGCTTTGAGGTATCAATCGTTGTCTTGTTTTCACAACCTTGTAGCAAGGAAGAATGTAAGAAGCGATTGATTCTGAAATAGGACTTTCAAGGACAAGAAATAGTTGAAGGATTTTTTCAGTTGATGGATTAAGTCAAATGACTCCTATGTAGAAGCAAGATGTTTTGATGTTTTGATGATGCCAAAGGATCAAGTGCTTCTAAGTTTTATTCAAGACAAGAATCGAAGAATCCAAGAAAATCAAGATATATGATCAAGTTGATCTCTAGAATCTTAGGAAGAAGTTTCCAAATTGAAAAAGCAAAAGGTTTGGCCAAAGAATTCTATCTAAATCATTTCAAATTGCGATTTACTCTCTAGTAATCGATTACCAGCAGTTGAAAATGTTTATAACAGTCACTAAAAATTTGAATTCAAAATTTATAATGTGTAATTGATTACCATGGATGCTAATTGATTACCAGCAGTTTATTGAACGTTTTAATTCAAATTTTAAAGCCTGTAATTGATTACACAAGTCTAGTAATCGATTACCAGAGGAGACAAACTTTCCGGAATGATAAAATGAGGTCACATGAATGTCTTGAAAACACAGTCAATCAAATGCTTCTTTTTTTTTCTTTTTTTTTTTTATTTTGAAATTTATTTTTCTTTACTTGTCGTTTTACGGCACCCTCACCAAATGTGTAGCACGAGTAATTTCTGATTGAACAGTTTTGGAAGTCCAAACTTGGGAGCGCTGGTCGCTTGAACAAATAGACCAATGGCTTGCACCCACATTCTGGTGAAAGTTGAATAAGCAAAGATGCGCTTGTGAGAGGATGAGGGACAAAGATATCAAATTTATCCATTTTATTTAGCATTGTAACTTTTACAATAATGGCATAAACTTGGAAATCCTTATGAGTCATTAGAGACACCTAACAACAGCTTTCAATATTGCCCCATGTATGGTGTCGCTTGTCAATGTCAGGACTCATACGCGATACTCCTTAAATTTCAGCCAGCCTGCATCAATTAGACTTTGCACCTTACGCTTCAGGGTCATACAATGCTCAATGGAATGCCTCGGGGTTCCTCCATGATAAGCACACATTGCGTTTGAGTCGTATCCTCGGAAAAATGGAGGTTGAGGAAACCTAGTAGGGGTTATGGCTACCATTGTAGTATCAAGTAGATAATGGAGCAAGTTAGCATGGGACACCAGAATTGGGGTGAATTTTACAAGCTTTTTGCTGCAAAATTCCTTCCTTGGTTGGTGTTTTGGTTCGTGCTAAAGGTGGTGTTAAACATTGGTTGTGTGGAAGGTGGGTTTTGTGGTTGATTTAGGGATGGCCTTTGTGGACAACTGGGTGGTAGGTAAGGAGAAGGGTTGTTATTGGCTAAGTAATGACATTGTTGGGTTGGTGGGAAACTTGGCCGTATAGGAATGGCAATCACAGCATGGGTTTCTCCCTCATTCTCATCCTCTTCATTTGCCCCAGTTTTCTCAGTCGTCCAAGCAGGATGATTAAATTTGCCTCTTTTCAGACCCACTTCGATCATTTCGTTGGCGAAGACTAAATTTGTAAAACTTGAAGGTGTGTAACCCACCATTTTTCATAGTAGAATACCGGTAATGTGTCTACTATCATTGTGATAATCTCTTTTTCTGTTATTGGGGGCGCTACTTGAGCTGCCAGATCCCTCCACCTTCGAGCATATTCCTTGAAGGATTCATGCTCTTTTTTGCACATGTTCTATAGTTGCATCCTATCCGAAGCCATATCAAAATTGTACTGATACTGCTTAACGAAGGCAATCATTAGGTCCCTCCAAGAATGGACTCGGGAAGGTTCCAAGTTAGCGTACCAGGTAACAGCTACCCCAGTAAGACTTTCTTGAAAGAAATGTATCCGTAGTTCCTCATCTTTTGCGTATGCCCCCATCTTCCGACAATACATCTTTAGATGGTTCATGGGGCAAGTAGTCCCCTTGTACTTGTCAAAGTCCAGCACCTTGAACTTGGGAATGACCATGTTTGGGTACCAGGAACAACTCTTCTAGGTTAGCGAAGGCACAATCTTCTCCTCCTTCAATGTCCTTGAGCCTTTCCTCTATGTGATCCAGCTTTCCCTTTTCAGCCATAGCAGGAGGGGCTCTTCCCTCCACAAAATGCAAGGGTTGTGGTTGTGGGCGAAACTGAGGGCCATCCAAAGTGTTTGGCATGGGTATACCACCAACTGCTTGCCCTCCAGTGGCATATCCGAGGCAAGGCTCGAAGTCGGCTAGATTGTGGTGGGGAATTTCATGTGTCTCCCCCACGATTTAAGAGACAAGTGCATGATCAGTTTGGGGTTGTTGGCTCTCAATGGGTATAGGAGTGGAGTTATTGACATTCTCACTGGGAGTGTACGCCACATTGGGTGGTGTACAGTTGGGAGGCAGGCCATATGGCGGGAAGGCGTGTTTGTTTTGAATTTGCACATCATGGGGGCCGTCCCTACTTCCCAAATCTTTGCCTACCTTATTTGAGGTTGGATGATTCATTTGGTTGAGGCCAGATGGGGGCATCGGGTTCACCTCAGCAATGCAGCCGCATTGACCTCCATTATCTCCTTCATGCTCATATTGGCCGCCATCATTGTGGCCATTTTCTCTTTCATGGCCTCCATGTCAGCCTTGATCTGTTCTTGCACCTCCTCTACTTCACTCATTACTCTAGCTCTAGCACAAGTTCGGTAAGGGCGCCGTAAAGTGTGTTCTTTTCTTTCGGTAACAATGATTAAGTTCATTTTTATTTTATTTTATTTTATTTTATTATTTTTATTATTATTATTATTATTTTCAAGGAAAGATTGAGCAATGCAACCAATGAAAAGCATGGATGTATGTGAATGATGCACAGTTGAAGTATTGCGAATTTTTATATAGGACATAGGGTTGAATCAATTTAGATTTTCAACATGGTCCATGACATCTTTGTCAAGGTGAAACTGGAAGTAACAAGGACATCAACAGTCCTAAATGTGTTTGGCAGTAGACGAAGCAGCGATGTAACTCGATTCATCTTTTGCCCCAATTTTTGCAAGATGGTTACTTCCATACTTCAACTTGACTTGATGAACTTTTTTTTGAAAAAGCATGAGCTTAATTTAACCCTATAATCCAAGGAATGGCAATTCTGATCGCCAATACTTCAACAACCTTTCATAGGGATGAATGACTCGGGCATACTTTAAGCTATGCATGGAAAATGTAATTATGAAATTGAGATGGCTGAAGAAACATCATTTCCTAGTTAACCATGCATTAGGTACCATGTTCACTCATTTTGTTTTTAAGTGAAACGGGTTTATGATCCCAACATGGTTGGCTCATGATACCAAATATATGCAACCAAGAATGCATCATGAATTTTCATGCTTCCCTTTTTGTTTTTTTTTTTGTAGAGGAAAATGCAAGGATCATGCATGAGCGAACATGAAAACAAAAGGTATGCAGTTTGTAGAACAAAAAGTATGTTGAACGCGTATGCATGATGATGCAATGCAAAATGTGATGCTGGAATATGATAACGGGAAAATGCCGAAACGATATGTTCATTATGATGCCATGAAGAGATGCTTATGTGATGCATGATATAAATGCATGCTAGAGATAAAATGCAGGAATGATTTGATTCGCACTAACTTTTGGATTAAAAACATGGGACAAACTCATTTTATTCAGAAAGTTATAACTAGTCAAGATCTGAGTGACAATACAAACTTCCTAGCGGTTCCTAATTATATGGGCCATTAAGTCTGCTGACAATAGCTGAGAAGTCCGTGGATCTCCTTAGGGGCGGAGTAAGTGTCTGCCATAGCTTTGGCCTTGGCTAGCAATCGGGGAAGTTCTTGACTCCCGTTCAAGGTAAGAGCAAATCGGTCCATCCATATCGTTGCCTCTTGATGTAACGAGTCGATCACCCTTCCTCTAGCCTCCTTTTCCGCGTACACTTGGGCATACTCGTCCGCCACCCTATGCTCGTGGGCTGTGGCTAGACTTAGTTCCTCTTGGTACTTGCTGATGATGGCTAACATGTTGGTCTCTGTCTCCTATAAACGCTGAGACAAACTTCTCTTAGACCTCGAGCAAGCCTTCAACTCATCCTTCAAGATCAAACTGTCTACCCGCGATTGGTCCCTTTCCTCTCTTCGGAGTTTAAGCTTGCTGTTGCTGCCCCACAGAGCCCCTCGGAATTTGTTCCGGTCGTGTTCTTCCCTACAAGCCCTCTTGTTTTCTCATTCCAAGGCTTTGGTGGTAGCCACATTTACATCTCTCAGTTCGGTATTCTCCTTTCGGATTTTCAGAGCTGCTGATTTGAACCTTTCTTTAACTGTTTGGGCTTACTCGAGTTCCGCCCTAAGGGCTTGCACTTCTTCGTCTTCCTCCGGTGCCTCAACTTCTTCCCTTTTAGAGGTTCTCAAACTCGAAATCCAATCCAAACCTTGCACGTGGGCTTTCAACCACTTACTGTAGCCACCGATGGGCCCATTGTTACTGCCCTTGAGTTCTTTGTCCTTCTTTTGCAACACCTCCCATGCCTTGCGGACCTTCTGAAGTGTCTCCACGTTGGCCTTATTGAAACCTCGTGAAATGACAGGCACGATCTCTTCCTCTAGTGGTGCCCCTCTCATAGGGTAGCCAAGTTGTCTTATAGCAAGAATGGGATTGTAGCTGATGCAACCCCTCGTCCCCATCAAGGGAACATTTGGAAATCCTCCGCATGAAATAAGAACTCTTGTTCTTCCTTCCTTCCATCGAGGGAACCAGTTGACAGATGCTCCTTCTTTGCTTGCTAAGAGTTGGTCCCAATTTGCCCCTCCTTTCTCTGTGCATGAACAGTGGCTTTCTAGCGGGCAAGCATGCCTCACCTCTTGGCGAAAAAGGAGTGAAACTAACCATACATAAAGAGCTGGAGTACAGCAAACAATCCTTGTATTGCTCTTTTCACATCTTCGGTCGAAGGTGTCATATAAGTCAGCTAGCATAGCGACAACCGGGCTTTCCTTGTGGTTATGATAGGCAAGAAAAGCGTCGATCACTGCTAGGTCCACCAACCCATCCACATTCGAAAAGAGGACTCCTCCGAAGATCAACAGTGCGAGAATATCTATGAACGGGGCCCACTCGCCTTCACCTGCCAAGATTCTTGCTTTTGCCTCCAAATATTTTCTTGGTATTCCAACCACCCCATTTTCGACTTGCTTCCTGTGGTCTAATTCCTACGCCGAGATTTGGACTATCTTGGAAATTCTAGCTAATGAGGGATAGACCCTTAAGAAGAGGTATGGTTTCCTTCCCTCTAGAGGGCATCCTAGGATCTCTTCAAATTCTTCTACCATAGGTGATAGCTGGAAGTCCCCAAAGGTGAAGCACCTCAACGACTGATCATAATACTGGGCAAGGGAGGCAATGGCCTCTATGGAGACTTCTACCATGGCTAAGTCCCAGATTTTACCGTAAGCTTTGCGAAAAGCTTGCCGCTGGAGCTTATCCATTAACTGCCCTAACTCCTTTAGACTGGAGGTCCCTAGGCTCTTGACCTTGACTTGATAGAACCTCCTTTTAAGTGAAGGCATTTGACTTGATCCCATGTTTTACTAAAGTGAACAAAAAAATCGGTGCGAATTAAAACTCTGACATCTATCATGGGTGGAATGCATGAATGCATGAAGAAATGCATAAAAAACATATGCGATTTATGAATACGGGAGCCCGAGAAATTGTCTCCTTCTTAGATACAACGTCTTGGGGTAGCAAAGTGCCCGACGTATGTATTTCAGATGGTGGTACGGACCCTCCGTTGGTTTGACAAAGAGAGGGGACCAAAACAGAATTCGTGCGTGATGCATATGTGAAAGGCGCAACACGGGAGTGTACAGTATGACAATATTCACAAAATATAAGCAAAAAGGTACATGACACTTATGCATGGTAGTGTGAAAAAATGGCACGCAGCGTGGCTTCGTGCCCCTATTCAAGGGACCTATATGGGAGAGAGCTAAAAAGGTTTTTAGTGATAATCCTCAAGGTGGTCATATCTCTCTTGATGGTCTCTAGAGGTATCATCCTCTTCGAAGAACATATTGCAGCAGTAGGGACTACTAGCAACAATATGTTATCAAAGAGAAAAAATCTACATGAGGGTTCACTGTAATCAAGCAAGTCGGAGACCTAGCATGATCACAGATTCACCTCCACTCCTTATGTTCCCACGAACCCGGGTATAGGGCCCTTTTTCAAATCACCGTGTGTGCAAATAGTGTTGGTGTTTGTGTGCATCAAATGAAAATATTTACCTCATGCATACATTTTAAAACACACTAAAATCATAAAAGAGTTATATACACAAGAACATAAGGAAAATAGAGGGAAACCAACAAAGGATGATGTTATGATAAAACTTTGCACAAGATTAAATTGCCTAACTCTCAAAAAATGGTCCCCAGTGGAGTCACCAATTGTCGCAACCTACCCTTCGGCGGGAGGGCGACACGTGACTTGTGGGTGCGTGTTCCAAGAAAGGAATACACGTGGAGTCGCCACCAACGTTTATTTGAGGAAAACGTCAGAAAAACCGGAAAAGACGTGATCTACGAACCCTAAGTGAAAAGTTCGGGAGTTGTATTTACGCACAGGGAAGGTATTAGCACCCCACGCGTCCGTCACAAGAGACGACAACCTTTAATCAAATGTGCAAATATGACTTCAATTTATATTCTTTTCCCTTTTTACGTTCTTATGTCTTTTTATATTTTTATCTTTTTGTGGTCGACGAGGGTGTTTCCCTTGCTCCTACGTATTCCTCAATTGTGATAAAGAAATCAAACCTACCTAGTTCTTTGTGAACAAAGCGTCTTGGTTATGTTATTTTTTTATCCTTTTTTTGCAAGATATGTTTTTATTGAATGAAAGGTCATTTAAGGCGTTGGACCATTAGACAATCTTTCGATTCTTTTGAAAAGTGAGAAAACATTAAGGCATTGGACCATTAATGATTTCTTTATTTTTGAAAGAGGTAACAAAGTTACATATTGATTTTAGGCTTTTTTAGAAATCTACACATAACCAATAAAAGCGGAAAAGACCATTTCAAGGCGTTAGACCTTTGAAAATGGCTTTTTTAGGCGATGACAAAAGTTTGGTTTATGAATTGATTTTAGCCTTAGTTTCACTTTGGTTATTAGTCAATTCGATTAAGAAAGAGAAATCCCAAAGAAAAATGTCCGATTGATTTTTTTTATTTGTTTTACTAAAAGATATTTTTGATTATTATATTATTATTTTACCTCTTTTTGGTTTCCAACGTGGCTACGGCATGACCGAACGGTCGGATTTTATTTTAACAGAAATTAACGGATGTTACAATTCAAATGATCGGTGAAAATTTATTTTATTTTTGATTAGGGGAGAAAATGACTTAAGTAAATGACTAAAGCATGTCAAAACGGGGTACGGAAAGTAAATGAAATGAAAATAAAAGCACATGAAAACAAATGAGGACCACTAAGGGTACATAGAATGAATTGAAAAGTTCGATTTCGGGAACTTACCGGTTGAAGACCGAAGAACGACGAAGAACGTCGAACAACGGTTGAAAATCTTCGCGAAATCACCCACAAAAATGTTACAGAAGCGCCTCATCTTGGATTTTCTTCACGAAAACAATTTTTCTCACTAATTTTAAGTGGATCTTAGATACCAGGCGGGTTGAACATTTTTGTTCTTCCCTCCTTCCCCTATTTATAGGAAAAGGAAGGAGATGCTTGCCACCCAGCTCGCCCAGGCGAACTTAGCTCGCTCAGGCGAGCTAGGTTGCTTTCTCCAGAAGCAACCGCCTTCTGGAGGAACATCCTGGAAGGCCCAAGTGGGCTTGATTGCTATTTGAACCCCCATTTTTACTAAATACACCCCCTGCCTTTTTTTTTGTGATTCTTTTTCCATAAAGTTATGGAAACTTACGAATTTCGTAACGATACTTGTTTTCTTTCCGTAATGTTGCGGAACCTTACGGATTACGTAATCATCCCTTTTTTTGCCTTCCGGAACTTGACGGAACTTTACGGATTGCGCACTAACACTTCCTTCTAATTTCCGGCATGTCACAGAACTTCACGGATTGTGCTACAACGCTTTTCTTTTGGCTTCCGGCATGTCTCAGAACTTCACAAATTGCCTAACGATGGGTGCCAAATACCTCGAAGTGGTTAAACGAGGGTCGCATCCCAACAAAGGATGGTCCCCGGACGAAATTAGGGTATGACAGTAACACAGTCTTCTTAGTTGGACATTGAGAAGCTATGTGACCTCTCCCAAGCACTTGAAACATTTTATCTCGCTACCCCTTGTCTTTTTAAGGGACTCATTGGATTTAATTTGAGTCCTTTGAGGTGCAACATTGTAATTGCTTGAAGAACTAACTCCTTCCTTCTTATTTTTGTCCTTCCAACTTTGAGAATTAAAGTTAGAAGAGCTCCTTCTCATGGTACCCTTTCTCTTAAGTTATTGTTCTACCTTAGTAGCTCGATGTACTAAGTCCTCCAACTCCACATAATTCTCTTATATCACTATTAAGGCCATGTAAGAAGTGTGCCATAGTAGCTTCTCGATCTTCATTAAGACTGGCTCTACTCAAGGAAATCTCCATCTCTTTATAATATCCATCTACACTTTTTTTTCCTTGTATGAGCCTATGAAGCTTGTTATGAAGGTCTTTATTATAATGAGAAGGAACAAATCTTCTTCTCATTAATCTTTTCATGTCCTCCTAAGTATTCACCAAAGGTTCTCCAAATCTTCTTGTTGTTAGTCCCACCAAATAAGAGCATAGTCAGTGAACTCCATGGATGCCACCTTCATCATTTGATTTGGCTTCTTCTGGAGGATCTTCATTGCTTCCTTTCCCTTTCCCTTTAGAATCTTGTCCATGAATATGCATTTGTTCTAAAGATTCTGCAACATCATCTAAAATATCCTTTCTTGGAGAAATAGCATTAGATTCATCAAAGGAAACATGAATAGATTCTTCAATAGTCATAGTTCTTTTATTATATATTCTATAAGCTTTACTATGCAAGGAATAACCAAGAAAAATTCCTTCATCTGACTTAGCATCAAATTTTCCTAAGTTTTCCTTTCCATTATTTAATACAAAGCATTTGCAACCAAAAACATGTAGATGTGAGATGTTTGTTTTTCTATAATTGAACAATTCATACGGAGTTTTCTTAAAGATAGGTCTGATTAAAGCCCTATTAATGATATAACATGTAGTATTAATAGCTTCAGCCCAAAAATATTTTGGAAGAGGAGTATCATTCAATAAAGTTCTAGCAATTTCTTCCAAAGACCTATTTTTCCTTTCAACAACTCCATTTTGTTGAGGGGTTCTAGGTGCAAAAAAATTATGTTCAATACCATGCTTTTCACAAAATAAATCAAATTCTTTATTTTCAAATTCACCCCCATGATCACTCCTAATAGATATAATCTTGAAATTTTTCTTATTTTGAATAACTTTTGCAAGTTTCCTAAATGCTTGAAATGCATCATTCTTATGAGTGATAAATAATGTCCAAGTGTATCTAGAATAGTCATCTACTATAACTAGGGCATAGAAACTTCCTCCAAGACTTATAATTCTAGAAGGACCAAACAAATCCATGTGTAGTAATTGTAAAGGTTGAGTAGTTGAAACAATGTTTTTGGATTTGAATGAAACTCTAGTTTGTTTTCCTTTTTGACATGCATCACATAGTCTATCATTTTCAAATTTTAGTTTTGGCAAACCAATAACTAAATCTTTTGAAATTAATTTATTTAAATGTTCCATGTTTATGTGAGCAATACGTTTATGCCATAGCCATGGATCATCATCTTTGCTAAGAAAACATTTATTATTATCTAATTTTTGGCTTAAATCTATCATATAGACATTGTTAATTCTATACCCTATATGATGTGAACCTTACGGGGCGGATCGCTTGATACAGGCTGTAGAATTTTTGGATGACACCACTTCCAGTGAAGGAAGATAAGTCAGGGTAGACGCCACTTCCGGTGAAGGAAGATAAGTCAGGATAGACGCCACAAGGATTACCTTGATAAGTAGAACATTTTCAATGGAGTTTGAAGAATTCGTACCTATTTTTCCAACTCCAAGAATTCTACCTTTGTTGTTATCACCATAAGTAACATGCCCACTTTTCTTGGGAGAGATATGTGTGAACTTTGATGAATCTCCCGTCATATGCTTTGAACAAACGCTATCTATATACCATTTCTTCTTCAAAGATACCTACATAAGCAAGTTTGTGACTTAGGTACCCAAACTTTATTGGGTCCTTGTGTGTTAGTATTGACTAAAGATCCTTTTGGGACCCATATCATTTTGATATTGTTGCAATTTTTCCTAAAATAACATGTAGATGTGCCATGCCCTTTTCTTCCACAATAAAAACATGTAATGAAAGGAGAATTGTATTTTTTTGAGAAAGAAAAGAAACTTTGTAAAACTTTTGTTGTTTTTCTGGTTTGTATCCAATTCCTGCTTTATCAAAAATACATCTTTGATTCCTAATATAACATCTAGTTTATTCTTGCCAATAGAAAATTTTGCAAGTGAATTTTTCAAATTTTTAATTTCTTCTATATATTGCTACAGCATTTACATGAATTTACTTTTTTCATTAGTCATAGTAGAAATATGAACTTTATCACTAGATTTAGAGATTGAAACTTCAGTTTTAAGACTATCTATTGCTTTGTTTAATTTTGAAATTTCTTTCTCTAAATCTGAAATTGTTTTCTTAGATGAAGAGACAAGTTTTGCTAGTTTAATTGATTCACTATGTAATTCAGCAAATGCATCTTGTAACTCATCAAAAGAAATAGATTTGTTAGAAGATGTTACCTCTTCGTCGCTTTCATAATTTTTGCCCATTAGACATAGATTAACCATTTCTTTTTCAGAATCATCAGACAATTCTAAGTCGTTATCATCCCATGTGATATAGGCCTTCTTTGCCTTCTTATCACCAATAGTCTTCTTTTCAGACTACTCTATTTTTCTCTTAAAAATTGGACAATCAGCCCTCAGATGTCCGAGTTGATTGCACTCAAAGCATTTTGGAATTTGAGATGACTCTTCAGTTCTTCTTTTAGGTTTGAAGTTTTGTCTTCTTTGATTTCCTCTCATTCTAATAAATTTGTTGAATCTTTTAATAAAGAGGCTAAGATCTTCATCTTCATCTAAGTCAATTGAATCTTTTATGTCACTTTCCTCTTGGATTGAAGATGAGGCTTTAAGAGCAATTCCCTTCTTTTTCTTCTTATCATTTTCTTCATGTTGATTTAGTCTTTGCAACTCCATCTCATGTTCTTGTAATTTTCCAAATAGAGTAGCAAGAGACATAATAGATAAATCTCTAGATTCAGTGATGGCTGTTACCTTTGGTTGCCATTCTCTACTTAAACATCTTAACACTTTATTTATGAGATCTTCATTTAGAAAAGTTCTTCCTAATGATGCAAGATGATTAACTATATGTGTGAATCTTTTTTGCTTATCTTGTATACTTTCATTTGTCTTCATCCTAAATAATTCATACTCATGAGTTAGAGTATTTATCCTAGATCTTTTGACATCAGTTGTTCCCACATGTGTAACTTGTAGAGTGTCCCACATATCCTTAGCACTCTTACAATTTGAAATCCTAAAATATTCATCCATTCCTAGGGCAGAAGTAATAATGTTTTTAGCCTTTAAATTGTACTGCACTAATCTTCTTTCTTCTTCAGACCACTCTTCTCTAGGTTTCTCTATTGTTGTATTTCCAGCCACCATGGTGGGTACATAAGGTCCAACTTCTATGGCTTCCCATATGTTTAAGGCTATTACCTCAATGAAAATTTGCATTTGGGTTTTCCAGTAGTCAGTGAACTCCATGGATGCCACCTTCATCTTCTTATATTCTATATAGTTGTGGCATGCAAACAGTTGCTTAATCTTCATCTCCTACTCCAAATAAGCTTCTGGATCACTTTTCCCTTGGAAAGTGATGAGGACCAACTCAGTGTTGGACAAGTGGCCTAAGATATCTTAAGAAGTGGGGGTTGAATTAAGATATCACAGACTATTCCCCAATTAAAAATTTCTACTTTTAATTTAACCCAACAACCCAATATTCCTTTTAAACAAAAACTCATAGATAATAATGCAAATTAATCTTACTAAATAGAAATAATAAGCAATAAACAATAAAGGAATTTAAGGGAAGAGAAAATGCAAACTCAGATTTATACTGGTTCGACCACACCCTTGTGCCTACGTCCAGTCCCCAAGCAACCCGCTTGAGAGTTCCACTATCTTGCAAAATCCCTTTACAAGTTCTGAACCACACAAGGACAACCCTTCCTTTGTGTTCAGATTTCTTCACAACAAGAGACCCTCGGTCTCTTAATCCCTTTTGAGAAATAGAAAGAAGAGAAGAAGAAATCTCTCTTGAAAGAGATAGATTGTACAATTGAGCACTCAATTAATTCCTTATTGAATTGCAAGTGTATTGGCCAAGGAATTCTTAAAAAGGATAAAATGATTTTGCTTTTTGAGAGGATAAGACTTTTTGTTCTGAAAAACTCTAAGCAAATTCGTGTTCCAAGTCACATATAAATAGACCTTTGATGGCGATGTAAAAACCATTTGAAAAGTTGTGACTCTTGGAAATAATTTTCTGAATATCTATTCTGGTAATCGATTACAAGACTTGTGTAATCGATTACAGGCTTTAAAATTTGAATCAAAACATTCAGTAACTGCTGGTAATCGATTACACAGTGTAAAGTTTGAATTCAAATTTCTAATAGTTGTTATAAGTCATTTTGGCCACTGGTAATCGATTACCAAAGAGTAAATCTCTTGAAAAAGACATTTTTGCTTAAATTTCTTGGCCAAACCTTTTGCAGTTTCAATTTGGAATTCCCTTCCTAAGACACTAGAGATCTTCTTGATGTTGTATCTTGTATTCTTGAATTTTTGTCTTGAATTAAACTTGAAAAGCGCATTTTCATAAGGCATCAAAACATCACGATCATATGGCATCATCAAAACATCAAAAGCAAAGTCTTTGCTTCTACAATCTCAAAGTCTTTGCTTCTACACTCAGGAGCATGGACCTTGAAGTAGAGCATGGATTTGATGGACCAATCACAAGAGCACGTGCTAAGAAAATGGTGAATGAAGCCCAATCTGAAATGGAAAACAAGATGCCCAAACCCAAATTCATCAATAGCTTGAAGAGTAAGGAAAATGAGCTAACTTGAAAAAGACCCAAGAATAAATCTAATTTGTCATTTGGGCCCAATATTTTGTTTGGATTTTTTATCAAAATAATGGGTTGAAGTTTTTTTTCTTTATTTTCAATTTTTATTGTATATTTTAGTCAAGAATAATATTAGTGGTTGTTGACTTGCTTACAAATATTTAATAGCCACTAACTTGGGAAAATTTATGCCATTAAGAGTTCAATTACTAGTAGGAACTCTTGGCAAGTCTTAGGATGAGTATATGTACCTCAAAAATTGATGAATGAAATTAGAACTTTGAGATTAAAAATATTGGTAATTTTCAATTTGGGAGGAATGTCTCTCTAGGGTTCTTTATTGAGCCAACTCTGATTTTATCAAGAGGCCTTACTCTTATGGCAATCATTTTTTTATGGCTTATCAATTCCTTCGGAATTTTGGTGCCTTTCCATCTTGGCTCATTGATTCTCATCAAAGGGGGTATGTTCAGCTTCGCTTCTTCAATTATGTCCTCTCTAGCATCACCACCATCATTATCTCTTCTCCTCCTTTTTCTACCTCCATCACCATTGTGATTCCCTTGATTTTCTAATTGTTCAATTCTTTCATATTACTCCTTTGTGTGCTTCCTCATCATCCTTTCCATTTGAGTTGTAATTGCATCAATTAGTAACTTGTTGTCTCCCCAAAGAGTATGGTTACCATCACCAACACCTGCCATAATTTAAGCAAAAAGAAACAAAAGTGCTAGGACCTAACCTCACCACTCTTCTCACATGTTTACACTCTTACAAATATATGGCTTGTGTTTGTTGCTCTCAATTAGGCTTTTGTGCAATGTGTTCTCTTGTCTTTTACCACTCAATTTACTCTCTGAGTTCTTTAAAGAAGTCAACTTCTAATCTGTACAATAGACCAAAACCAAGTGACAAACAATAAAATGAAAGGAGACTCGAGAAGAAACAAGGACAACTCAAACAAAGGATGAACAAAAGACAAGTGCATAATTAGACTCAACAATAAGATATAGTTAATTCAAGAGAGACAATGTGACATAAAATGTATATAAATTATGGAACTAAGCCAAGGGTGTTTTGTGCTTGTATTGGACAAATTTCCTTCCTTTTTTATTTTTTTTATTTCCCAGTTCCTTTTCTATTGCTAATAAGTTCTTAACTTTTAATATTTGCAAAAACACTCAAACCAAATTTTTCTGGATCAAAAGACAAGGTTTTGCCAAATTTCTCAAGAAAAGGATGAACGATTTGATGAACTCTTAACACAAGTGCGGAACATGACTCAAATCAAGAACCAAAACTCTTCACGCGCATGAATCTAATTAAAGACATAGCCCCTAGCACAATAATGAATCAATTAGATTAAAGCACCAAGATGAATTTGCATTTTGCAATAGATGGCATAAATCAATATGTAAACTCAAGAAAAATGATGCAACAAACTCAGGTGGCAGACAAATCGGAAAGCAAACATAAGAACCTATAAAATGGACGTGGATTTGGAAATGACTAAATGCCAAAAAAAACTATGCAAGGCATAAGGAAATAAAGGCACCAAACTTAGATTAGTAACACTAACGCCCAATCAGAATTGTTATACTAACATATGAAGATCCAATGGAAAGAAAGATACAAATAATAGGGAATAAAAAAGGCACTTGAATCCAAAATGAAAAGAAATGACACAAAGTAAGAATAGCTTAATGGACCAGAATTGGGCATTGCGCATGGATTAGAATTTGAAGCAACTTTGGGACCAACTTGTTGTACAAATTTGACACATAATTAGATGTGAAACCTTGCTCTGATATCAAATAATGAGAATCAAGGAGACAATTAGGAAAGGTGCCACAATTCCAAAGGAAATGATAAGCCAAGGATCAAGATTGCCACAAAGGATTAGGGTCCTTGATAAGATCAAAGGTGGCTCAATGAAGAACCCTAGAGAGAACGTCCTCTAAATTGGAAAATATCCAAGATTCTGCCTCTCATTCATAAAATTTGAGATACATATAGTTGGTCATAGAATACCAAAAGTCTCTAATCTTAATGTACTACTAATGGTGATAATTATGTCAAGTTAATGGCTTTAATAATTAACATGTAAGCCGCTCAAGAGACTAAACACAACAATAGACAAGCATCTAATTATACCCTTATTTAATATAAAATAAAACTAGATACTATATCTTCATGAGCCATCATCCAAATCAGTCCATTATCTCCATTCCTCAAGTTGCTTTATGTAGTTGACCAAATTGGGCTTTAATCCTTCTAGATGTGAATCTGCTTCAATGGGAGTTGCCACCATTTGGTACAAGACTTCCTTTGCTTTCTTAGCATGCACCCTTGTCTTTGGTCCACCAAGTCCTTGTATTGTTTCAATGTCCTTATTCCTTGTTTGATTTTTATCATAAAAGTAAGAATACCATAATTGGACAAAAAGAACTTGAGAAAGGAAGAGCGCATAGGGATGACTCCAAGGTTAGGCTGGAAATACCAATGAGTGGAAAACTAAAGAGACTAAAGGATAATTTAGAGGTTATCAATGCATTACATGATCAGGCCTAATAATGTACCAACATGGGTCTATAATAAATAGGCCTATTTCATTCATGTTATAATTCTACATTAAATTCTTTTGAATTTAATTTAAATTATAATTTGGACCTTTTGCTTATGTTTCTTAAAATTAGGGTTAGCCTCCTGTCGCAACCTACCCTTCGGCGGGAGGGCGACGCGTGACTCGCGGGATGCGTGTTCCACGAAAGGAATACGCGCGGAGTCGCCACCAACGTTTATTTGAGGAAAACGTCGGAAAAACCGGAAAAGACGCGATCTACGAACTTTTAAGTGAAAGGTTCGGGAGTTGTATTTACGCACGGGGAAGGTATTAGCACCCCACACGTCCGTCCCAAGGGACGACAGCCTTTAATCGAATGTGCAAACATGACTTTGATTTTTATGTTCCCTTTTATGTCCTTATATCCTTTATACCCTTTTTATATTTTTTCTTTTTTGTGGTCGACAAGGGTGTTTCCCTTTGCTCCTACGTATTCCTCAATTTGCGATGAGGAAATCAGACCTACGTAGTTCTTTCTTATGCGTGAATCAAGTGATTCTTTTTACTTGAAAGGTGATCATTTTAAGGCGTTGGACCTTAAAAATGACCCATTTTACTTAATAAGAAATTGAAGTGATAAACTTTCAAAAACCTATTTTTGTGGATGAGCTTGACTAGGCGAGTTGATTTTAGCCTTAGTTTCACCTTAGTTATTAGTCAATTCGATTAAGAATGAGAAATCCCAAAGAGAAAACGTCCGATTGATTTTTCGCTTTACTTTACTAAAAAATATTCTTTTGATTATTATATTATTATTTTACCTCTTTTTTTTATTTCCAACGTGGTTACGGCATGACCGAACGGTCGGAATTCATTTTAACCAAAATTAACGGATGATACAATTCAAATGATCGGTGGAAATTTATTTTATTTTTAGATTAAGCGAGAAATGACTTAAATAAATGGCTTAAGCACGTCAAAAGGGAAGAAAAGAAAACTGAAAGTAAACGAAATTAAAGTGAAAGTACACAAAACAAGAAATGAATTGAAAGTCTCGGATTCGAAAACTTACCCGTTGAAGAACGAAGAACGAACGAAGAACGGATGAAGAACGGTGAAGAACGACGAAGAACGATGAAGAATTTCCACAGAATCGCTTACGGAAGCGTTACAGAAGCACTTCGACTCGATTTTTCTTCACGAAAACGTGTTTTTTGCCCAAAATAGCCAAAATGCATAGCCAAAGGGGTTTTGAACATTTTGAAACAGCTCCTCCCTCCCCTATTTATAGAAAAAAAGGGAGGTGCTTGCCGCCCAAAGACTTAATGAAGAAGATTTCTAAGCGCACCCGAATTACTAAGTTCACCCCCCTTTTCGTATTTTACGGAAAAGTTACGGAAGCCTTACGGAACTGTTTTCGAATTTGATTTTCATCTTTTTTCTCTTCCCTTTCACCAATGTTAAGTGGAATATGCTTACCCAAGGTTTTCGGAAATTTTACGGAAGTATTACGGAAGCCGCGGAAGCCCCGAAAACCATTTTTCAAAAACGTGGAGGAGCTTGCCGCCCAGTTGCTTCCTCCTTAAGCAACCCAACTTTCAAAATGTTCTGGAAGGGCCTAGATTTGAATTGCTATTTACACCCCTATCTTGATAAGTTCACCCCCTTACCTTTTTTGGTGATTCTTTTTTCGTAAAGTTACGGAAACTTACGAATCTCGTAACGATACTTGTTTTCTTTCCGTAATGTTACGGAACCTTGCGGATTACATAATAATCCCCTTTTTGACTTACGGAATGTTACGGAATCTCACTTAATTATGCAACGATGCTTCCATTTGATTTCCGGTGTGTCACGGAAACTTACGGATTGTGCATCAATATTTTTTGGTTTTCCGGCATGTCCTGGAATTTCACAAATCGCCTAATGATGGGTGCCAAGCACCTCACAAGGACCAAAGAAAGGTCGCATGTCATCAAGCAAAGGTCCCCAGACAAAATTAGGGTATGACAGTTGCCCCTCTTTACTTGTCTTTTATTGGAGATAAAAGGAAAGTAAAGACAAGACACTAATTTCGTTCCTCTCGATTTGACGAGAGTCGCGGGTGACCATAAAATCTCCACATGCAAATGACTTGTTGTTCCCGGAATTTCACAAATTGCCTAATGATGGGTGCCAAGCACCTCACAAGGACCAAAGAAAGGTTGCATGTCATCAAGCAAAGATCCCCGGACGAAATTAGGGTATGACACTAATTTCGTTCCTCTCGGTTGACGAGAGTCGCGGGTGACCATAAAATTTCCGCATGTAAATGACTTGTTGTTCCCGGAATTTCACAAATTGCCTAATGATGGGTGCCAAGCACCTCACAAGGACCAAACAAAGGTCGCATGTCATCAAGCAAAGATCCCCGGACGAAATTAGGGTATGACACTAATTTCGTTCCTCTCGGTTGACAAGAGTCGCGGGTGACCGTAAAATTTCCGCATGTAAATGACTCGTTGTTCCCGGAGGAACAAAAGGTGCAGAAGACTATGTCAGTCTCTGCATGTCATCGGGCCCGCCGCCTCTGGATGACACAAGGGTGCAGGATGACCAAATTTTGTCTCTGCGTGTCATCGGGCCCGCCGCCTCTGGATGACAAAAGGGTGCGGATAACCGTAAGGTATCTCCGCGTGTCATCGGGCCCGCCGCCTCTGGATGACACAAGGGTGCGGATAACCGTAAGGTATCTCTGCGTGTCATCGGGCCCGCCGCCTCTGGATGACACAAGGGTGCATGTCACATGACCTCAGGGTCAGTATGACAAAGATTATGGGGCGGCCGACAAAAGCAAGGCTCTTGCTCCTACGTATCCTCCAATGAGGAACTCAGACCTACGTAGTTCTAGATAACTTGTGAGACTTGAAAAAGTCTCCACCAGAAGATGCCTACATCTCCGGAAAGGGCACAGATGACCATATTGGCCTCTGCTTATCAATCACACTCGAGGTGCGGATAACCGTAAGGTGTCTCCGCGGGCTACCAGCTCTTGGGTCATGGTAACAGAAAGCGGTGCGGTCGACAAAAGCGAGGCTTTTGCTCCTACGTATCCTCCCATGAGGAACTCAGACCTACGTAGTTCTTGATAACTTGTGAGACTTGAAAAAGTCTCGGTGTTTTCTCCACTAAAACGCAAACATGCTTTAGCAAAGAGACAAATATTCCAACTGATTAGAGCAGCATATGCCTTTTTGAGTGAAAAACAATGCGTCTACCGGGGAAGGAGAGTATGCTGATGAAATTTTCTCATAACCATAAATGAGATTTTGGATGTTAGCATTTCGTTTCTAAATGACCATTTAGAGGAAACACTGGGTTCGACAAAAATAGAAGAAAATCACTCAAAGTGTATCAATCTCGCACAGGTAAGTGTTTCATCCTAATTCCGAACCATAGATATGTCATGACTTGACTTTGCAAATTATTTCCTATCAAATCAAAAATTACATGCGTGATCATGGATCAATAGGGCTTCCCTTGGGAATGGGTTCTTTTGGTGGGGTTTTCGGCTTTTGTGTGTTTTTGCCCCTTTTCCTTTTCTGTTTTGGTTTTGCGCGAGGCGAACAAGTCACCGACGCACAGGATTTTGGTTGGTAATCAAAGGGAGAAGACCACTTTAGGTCATGGTTTCCTTTTCTTTCTTTTGTTCATTTGGTGACAATTCTGTATTGTTCAGATATTGTCTGGTCAAAAGACCTTTCTGCACATTTCTTCTAGTTTCTTTGATCAAGAACTTTCTTTCCTTCCTTTTTTTACTTTCTCCCATTCTTTGGTTGGGAATTTTCTTTCTTTTCTTTTTGCTTTCTCCCACTCTTTGATTGGGAATTTCCTTTCTTTTCTTTTTGCTTTCTCCCACTCTTTGATTGGGAATTTCCTTTCTTTTCTTTTTGCTTTCTCTTTGATTGGAAATTTTCCTTCTTTCCTTTTTTGCTTCCGAGGGTAAGGATTATAGTGAGTCATGATTTTGGCTCAAGGTTTGTAGAATGGCTAGACATGATACATGTCGGGGTTTGGTTTGGCTCAAGGATAAAAGGGGTGCCCCACATTATTTCCATGACACAAATGCAAAAATGATGATTTGGAAACTTTATGCAAAACTGGTCATGCATGCACCTATGCGGACACTCAAGTGTCAAATTTTTATGGTCATGTGATGCTAGGGCTCAGGATTCATTTCCTCTATTTTAGTCAACCCAATGTTTCCAAAATATGTTCTTTTATCCATTTGTGCATTCATCCAAGTCCATTTCGGGCGTCCGGGAAAATTTCACAGCATTCACCCTTCAGGTGTACACACATTTTTTTTCCAAAAACTAGCTATGATCAGCGAATTTTTCTTCAAAGAAAAGTTGGAAGTCATCTCTTTTCAAAAGCATGTTGGTTTTTCAGCTAGACAACTTATTTTTCTTTTTTCTCTCTTTTTTTTCTTCTTTTTTTTATTTGTTTATTTCTTTTTCTTGTTTGTTTTTTTTTCTTCTCTTTTTTTTTCATGAGGTATTTTGCTATATACATGCATATCCAAGGTATCTTGCTACCTAAACATACATATATATGTTTTGTAAGGTATTTTTGCTATATACATGCATATCCAAGGTATCTTTCTACCTAAACATACATATATATTTTGTGAAGTATTTTTTGTTTACATACATGCATATCTAAGGTATCTTTCTACCTAAACATACATATATATATTTTGTGAAGTGTTTTTTGTTTACATACATGCATATCTAAGGTATTTTTCTACCTAAACATACATATATATATTTTGTGAAGTGTTTTTTTGTTTACATACATGCATATCTAAGGTATTTTCACTACCTAAACATACATATATATGTTTTGTAAGGTATGACTACCTTCCGAGCTTGCGCTTGTTTTATTTAAATTCCCAGGATCATGAGCAACTAGGTGCGTCCTACTATAAAAAGTGATCAAATAGCAAGCAGAAATTTAAAAGGTACTAGGTTGCCTCCTAGTAGCGCTTCTTTAACGTCTTGAGCTGGACGCCTTATGACTTGTCGGTCACTGACCTAGTACTTTGCTTACCTTTGGCTTTGGACTTGGTCGCCTATTGGTCGGCCATGTGGTGTAGGCAATACTCAAACCTTTTTGTGCATGAGTAGAGGTGAACTCTAGAGGTGATGGCGGTGCGTCTGTTGCCCGCTGCCGGCCATCGCCAGGCTGCTGTGGTGTTTCGCCCTGCGCCTGCCTGGAGACGCAGAACTTCTTGATGAAAGCTCGATTGGTAGGGGGGACCTGATGACCTTGCTGGGGGCGACAGGCACTCCCTAGAACTATGCCACGACGACATGAACTTGCTGGGGGGAACGGGCGCCCTGTAGGGCCGATAGAGGCCCGTAACCAGAGCTGGAAACCCCAGGGCCCTGTTGGACTTCTTCAGGTCCACTGGGTGTCTTTGTGGGTGCGATCCCTGCAAACAATAGATGGTATCAGAAATCAATTGAACCATATGCATACTTACCCATGTCGGGACGACACAGACCAACTGATACTTTTGCAGGGGGAGATTGGCATTGCGGTCGCTGGGCAGAATGTTGCTAAGTAGCAATGTCATCTATATCTGTGTAAGAGTGGTCATGTTGGTGCGCATGATCCGCACTCGTCTCTTTGCAGCGGCACGGGTGAAATCTTGCCCCGGTATGCATAGTAGCTATGTGATAGCCTCCCTCTCTGGTTGTGCTCACAAAGTTGGTCGTCCTCCAATATCAGGGGGTGGCCCAGGAACCGTTAAAAGGAAACTACTGGTCCCTTAACCGGGAGTGCAAGTCTTGGTTAAGCATTTAAGGATAGAGGACCTTAAATTCTCTTAAGGTGCAGATGTGGAGCACACTGAAAATGAGGACACGTAGCCCTCTAAAGGTGAGGGCGTGCAACCCTCTCAAGGCGAGGATGTATAGTCCTCTGGAGGTGAGGGCGTGTAGTCCTCTCAAGGTGAGGGCGTGCAGCCCTCTGTTGGCGAGGACGTGTAGTCCTCTAAAGGTGAAGGCGTGTAGCCCTCTGTTGGCGAGGACGTGTAGTCCTCTAAAGGTGAGGGCGTGTAGCCCTACGAAGGTGAGGACATGCAGTCCTCTGATGGCGAGGGCGTGTAGCCCTCTGAAGGTGAGGACGTGTGGTCCTCTAAAGGTGAGGGCGTGTAGCCCTACGAAGGTGAGGACATGTAGTCCTCTGAAGGTGAGGGTAACTAGTACCCAAGGCAAGGGCGAGTAGCCCTCTCAAGGCGAGGACGTGTAGTCCTCTGGAGGTGAGGGCGTGCAGCCCTCTGATGGTGAGGACATGTAGTCCTCTCAAGGTGAGGACGTGTAGTCCTCTGGAGGTGAGGGCGTGCAGCCCTCTGATGGTGAGGACATGTAGTCCTCTCAAGGCGAGGACGTTTAGTCCTCTCAAGGTGAGGACGTGCAGTCCTCTGAAGGCGAGGATGTGTAGTCCTCTAAAGGTGAGGGCATGTAGCCCTACGAAGGTGAGGACATGTAGTCCTCTGAAGTTGAGGGTAACTAGTACCCAAGGCGAGGGCGGGTAGCCCTCTCAAGGCGAGGACGTGTAGTCCTCTCAAGGTGAGGACGTAGAGTCCTCTAAAGGCGAGGATGTGTAGTCCTCTAAAGGTGAGGGCGTGCAGCCCTCTGGTGGCGAGGACGTGTAGTCCTCTAAAGGTGAGGGCGTGTAGCCCTACGTTGGCGAGGACGTGTAGTCCTCTCAAGGTGAGGGCGTGCAGCCCTCTATTGGCGAGGACGTGTAGTCCTCTAAAGGTGAGGGCGTGTAGCCCTACGAAGGTGAGGACATGATGTCCTCTGATGGCGAGGGCGTGTAACCCTCTGAAGGTGAGGACATGCAGTCCTCTGATGGCGAGGGCGTGTAGCCCTCTGAAGGTGAGGACACGCAGTCCTCTGATGGCGAGGGCGTGTAGCCCTCTGAAGGTGAGGACATGCAGTCCTCTGAAAGTGAGGACACACAGTCCTCTTAAGGTGATGGCGTGCAGCCCTCTGTTGGCGAGGAGTGTAGTCCTCTGAAGACCAGGGTACTAGTACCCGAGGGTCCATCCTTATGAGAAAGCAAGAGATCGACTCATCGAGAGAGCCGGTCATCCCAAATTCAAAAGATTTGGACATTTAGATGTAGGGAATCTATGTAGTTAACATGATTTTGAGGGATGCAAATGCATGCAACCTTTGTTGTGAAATTTGGGTAAATGCGGACTTTATATGAAACAATGCAATGTAATGGAAAGTTGTACAATGTTCATGGCATTCTTTCCCTATTTTGTGATTTTGATTTTGATTTGATTTTTTTTTTTTTTGGAAAACACAGATTGACTGCCCTTTTGAAAAATGTGATAATTCATGCAACCTCATCCTATCTTTTTGCAAATCTCTTCGGGAACTCCCTCAGAGTGTATGTTCTTTTTGATTTAGTCACTTGACCATTTTGGAGTGACGGCAATGGAGTCGTTTGATGTTTAATCAATCCATTGAAATCCTAGGGTTTGTCCCCTTTTTTTTGTTAAAAACATCGATGGGTGAGAACTTTTGATCGGCCCCTATGTTCACTTGAGGCTCATGCACGGTGCCCCTCATTGCCCCAGTGTAAGGCTTTGAGGTACCAATCGTTGTCTTTCGTCATGACCTTGTAGCTGGGAACCTATTGAGTGAGAACTTCTAATCTGCCCCTAGGTTCGTTTGAGGTTTATGCATGGGGCCTTTCATTGCCCCAGTGTAGGGCTTAGAGGTACCAATTGTTGTCTTGTTTTCACAACCTCGTAGTGAGGAAGAATGAAAGACGCAATTGATTCTTGCAAAAAGAATTTTCCAAGGACGAGAAATAGTTGAAGGATTTTTCAGCTGATGGATTAAGTCAAATGACTCCTATGTAGAAGCAAGATGTTTTGATGTCTTGATGATGCTAAAGGATCAAGTGCTTCTAAGTTTTATTCAAGACAAGAATCCAAGAAAGTCAAGATATATGATCAAGTTGATTTCTAGAATCTTTTGGAAGAAGTTTCCAAATTGAAAAAACAAAAGGTTTGACCAAAGAATTCTATCATTTCAAATTGAGATTTGCTCTCCGGTAATCGAATTTAAAGAGAGTTTTCATTGCCCACAAAGTTTATCCTCTCAAAAGATTAAGAGTTTTTCTGAACTGAACTGTCTTATCCTCTCAAAAAGATTCTTTGGTCAACCACTTGCATATTCAATAAGGAATTTTGATTGGTCTTCATTGTACAATCTATCCCTTTTAAGAGAGATTTCTTCTTCTCTTCTTCTTACTTCTGAAAAGGGATTAAGAGATTGAGAGTCTCTTATTGTAGAGGATTCTTGAACACAAGGGAAGGGTTGTCCCTGTGTGGTTCAGACTTTGTAAAAGGAGTTTTACAAATAGAGTGGAAAATCTCAAGTGGGTTTCTTGAGGACTGGACGTAGGCGCGGGAAGTGGCCGAACCAGTATAAATCAAGTTTGCATTCCTCTCTTCCTTTAAACTTCTTTTATTGCTATTTATCTTTTGCTTTAAAGAAGTTTATTTTGATTTGTCTTTTGAGTAATTCATGTTAAGGGTGCATTGTTAATCCAAAAAGAAAGAGTGATAGTTCAATTGGGGAATAGTCTTTGCATCTTAATTCAACCCCCCTTTTTCTTAAGGTAACTGAGGCCATTTGTCCAACATCCTATTCTTGACAACTCGCTTCTCTAAGAAGACAAACTTTCTGGAATGATAAAATGAAGTCACATGAACGTCTATATTTTTACTTGAAAACACAGTCAATCAAATGCCTTTTTATTTTTTTTTATTTTGAAACTTATTTTTTTATTTTGAAACTTATTTGTTTTGAACTTTACTCGTTGTTTTACGGCACCCCCACCAACGTGCAAGACGAGTAATCTCTGATTGAACAGTCTTGGAAGTCAACACTCAGGAGCGCAGGTCGCTTGAGCAAATAGACCAATGGCTTGCACCCACATTCCGGTGAAAGTTGAATAAGCAAACATGCGTTTGTGAGAGGATGAGGGACAAGGATGTCCATTTTATCCATATCATTTAGCATTGTAACTGTGGTTTATAATAATGGCATAAACTTGAAAATCCTGATGAGTCATAACAACAGCTTCCAGAATTGCCCCATGTATGGTGTTGCTTGTCAATGTTATGATTCAACAAGCGATTCTCCTCAAATTTCAGCCAGCCCGTATCAATTAGACTTCACACTTTATGCTTCGGGGTCATACAATGCTCAATGGAATGCCCCAGGGCTCCTCCACGATAAGCACACGTTGCGTTCGAGTCGTATCCTCCGAAAAATGGAGGTTGAGGAACCTTGGTTGGGGTTATGACTACCATTGAATTATTGAGTGGATATGGGATCAAGTTTAGCATATGACAACGGAATTTGGGGTGAACCCTACAGGCTTTTTGCTGCAAAATTCCTTTTTGTTGGTGTTTTTTTGGTTTGTGCTAAAGGTGGTCTTCGTCATTGGAAGTGCGGTAGACAGGCTTTGTGGTTGATTTAGGGATGGCCTTTGTGGATAACTGGGTGGTGGGTAAGGAGGAGGTTTGTTATTGACTGAGTAATGACATTGTTGGGTTTGGTGGGAAACTTGGCCGTATAGGAATGGCAGTCACAACATGGGTTTCTCCCTCTTTCTCACCCTCTTCATTTGCCCCAGTTTTCTCAGTTGTCCTAGTAGGATGATCAAATTTGCCTCTTTTCGGACCCACATCGATCCTTTCACTGGCGAAGACCAAATCCGCAAAGCTTTGAGGGTGCGTAGCCCACCATCTTTTCATAGTAGAGTATCGATAATGTGTCTACCATCACGATCATCGTCTCCCTTTCCATCATTGGGGGTACCACCTGGGCCGCCAGATCCCTCCACCTTTTGGGCGTGTTCTTTGAAAGATCCGTCCCCCTTTTTGCAAATGTTCTGTAGTTGCATCCTATCCGGAACCATATCAAAATTGTACTGATACTGCCTAACAAAGGCAACCATTAGGTCCTTCCAAGAATGGACTCGGGAAGATTCCAAGTTAGTGTACCAGGTAACAGCTACCCCAGTAAGACTTTCTTGGAAGGAATGTATTAGCAATTCCTCATCTTTTGCGTATTCCCCCATCTTCTGACAATACATCTTTAGATGGTTCTTGGGACAAGTAGTCCCCTTGTACTTGTCAAGGTCCAGCACCTTGAACTTGGGAGGGGTGATGATATTGGGTTCTAGGAACAACTCTTTTAGGTTAGCAAAGGCATAATCTTCACCTCCTTCAATGGCCCTGAGCCTTTCCTCTAGATGATCCAACTTTCCCATTTCTGCCATAGCATGAGGGTTTTTACTTGTCGTGGAATGCAAGAGGTGTAGTTGTGGGTGATACTAAGGGCCTTCCAAAGGGTTTTGTAGGGGTATACCACCAACTGCTTGCCCTTCCGTGGCATATCCGAGGCAAGGCTCGAAGTCGGCTAGATTGTGGTGGGGAATTTCATGTGTCCCCCCCACGGTTTAAGAGACATGTGCATGATCAGTTTGGGGTTGTTGGCTCTCAAAGGGTATAGGAGTGGAGTTATTGACATTCTTATTGGGAGTGTACGCCACTTTGGGTGGCGTATAGTTGAGAGGCAAGCCATATGGCGGGAAGGCGTGCTCGTTTTGAATTTGTACATTATGGGGGCTGCCCGTACTTCCCAAATCTTTGCCTACCATATCTGAGGTTGGATGATTCATTTGCTTGATGCCGGATGGGGACATCAGGTTCACCTTAGCAACAACGCTGGTAGCGGCAATTGCAACCGCATTGGCTTCCATTATCTTCTTCACGCTCATCATGGCCTCCATCATTGTGGTCATTTTCTCTTTAATGGCCTCCATGTCGGCCTTCATCTTCTCTTGTATCTCCTCTACTTCACCCATTACTCTAGCTCTAGCACAAGTTCGGTGAGGACGCCGTAAAGCATGTTTTTTTTTTTGATAACAATGATTAAGTTCATTTTATTTTATTTTATTTTATTTTTCAAGGAAAGAATGCAATGAGCAATGCAACCAATGAAAAGCATGGATGTATGCGAATGATGTACAGTTGAAGATTGCGAATTTTTACGCAGGATATGGGGTTGAATCAATTTAGATTTTCAACATGGTCCATGACATCTTTGTCAAGGTGAAACTGAAAGTAACAAGGACATCAACACGAAGCAGTGATGTGACTCGATTCATCTTTTGCCCCAATTTTGCAAGACGGTTACTTCCATATTTTGACTTGATGAACCTTTTTATAAAAGCATGAGCTTGGTTCAACCCTATAATCCAAGGAATGGCAATTCTGATCGCCAATACTTCAACAACATCTCATAGGGATGAATGACTCGGGCATACTTTAAGCTATGCATGGAAAATGTAATTATGAAATTGAGATGCCCGAAGAAACACCATTTCCTAGTTAACCATGCATTAGGTACCATGTTCAATTATTTTGTTTTGTTGTTGTGTGTTTTTTTTTTTTTTTTAGAAATGGGTTTATGATCCCAACATGGTTGGCTCATGGTGCCTCACACATGCAACTAAGAATGTAGTGTGAAGTTTCACGCTTCCCCTTTTTTGTTTTTGTAGAGGAAAACACAAGGATGAGCAAACATGAAAACAAATGGTATGCAATTTTGCAGATCAAAAAGTTTGTTGAACGCATATGCATGATGATGCCATGACTCATGCAAAATGTGAGGCTGGAATATGATAACGGACAAATGCAGGAACGATATGTTCATTATGATGTTATGAAGAGATGCTTATGCGATGCATGATATGAATGCATTTTACGGACACGAGAGCCTGGAAAATTATCTCTTCTTACTTGCGCATTTGGGGGCGCAGTGCCCCATGTGTACAATTAAGAAGGTGATATGGACCTTCCGGCTTCCCATGACAAAGGACGAGACCAACATACAATGCATGCTAGAGATAAAATGTGGGAGTGACTTGATTCGCACTGATTTTTGGAGTAAAAACGTGGGATAAACTCATTTTTTTCAAAAAGTTATAACTAGTCAAGATCTGAGCGACAATACAAACTTCCTAGCGGTTTCTAATCATATGGTCCATTAAGTCTATCATATGCTGACAATAGCTAAGAAGTCCGTGGATCTCCTCGGGGGCGGAGTAGGTGTCCGCCACTGCTTTGGCCTTGGCTAGCAATGGGGGAAGTTCTTGACTCCTGTTCAAAGTAAGAGCAAATTGGTCCGTCCACATTGTTGCCTCTTGGTGCAATGAATCAATTACCCTTTCCCTTGCTTCCCTTTCTGCTGATATCTTGGCGTACTCATCCTCTAGCCTTTGCTCGTGAGTCGCCGCTAGATTTAGCTTCTCTTTGCACTTATCGATGATGGCCCACATATTCCCTTCAGTCTCGCTTAACTGTTGGGACAAATTTCTTTTCGACCTAAGGCAAACCTTTAGCTCGTCCTTCAAGATCATGCCTTTGACCCATGATGATTCCTTTCACCTCTTCGGAGCTTGAGCTCACTATTGCTGCCCTATAAAGCCCCTCAAAACTTTGCTTTGGTCGTGTTCTTCCTTTCGGGCCTTCTTGGTTTCTCATTCCAAGGCTTCATCGGTGGCCATATTGACATCCCTTAGTTCATCATACTCTTTTCAGACTTTAATGGCTATGGACTTGAACTTATCTTCGACTACCCAGGCTCTTTCAAGCTCTGCCTTTAGGGCTTGTACCTCATCACTTTCTTCCGAAGCTTTAACCTCATCGTCTCTCACAGTCTTTAGATTTGGGAGCCAATCCAGTCCTTGTGTTCGGACTCTCAACCACTTATGATAGCCGCCGATGATCCCATTACTGCTTCCCCTAAGCTCTCTGTCCTTTCTTCATGCCGCATCCCATGCCTTGCGAACTCCTTGGAGTACCCTCGCGTTGTGGTCACTGAAACCCCGTGCGATGAAAGGCGTGATGCTTTCGTCTGATGACACTCCTCTCATGGGGTAGCCAAGCTGTCTTATGGCGAGGACGGGATTATAATTAATACAACCCCTTGTTCCCATCAAAGGAACATTTGGACATCTTTCGCATGAAGATAGAATCCTGATTCTTCCTTCCTTCTAGCGAGGGAACCAATTAACAGACACCCCTCCATGCTAGCCAAGAGTTGGTCCCAATTCGCCTTTCCTTTTTCGACGCACGAGCGGTGACCTTGTAGCGGATAGACGGGCCTACCTTCTTGGAGAAAAAGGTGTGAAACCAGCCACACATAGAGAGCCAGTGCACAACAAACAATTCTTGCGCCACTCTTTTCACATCCTCGGTCGAACGTGTCATACATGGCCAAAATGGCGACGACCGGGCTTTCCTTGCCATGATGAAAGGCGAGGGAAGCGTCAATCACTGCTAGGTCCACTAACCCTTCCATATTCGAAAAGAGGACCACTCCAAAGATCAAAAGCGCCAAGATGTCAATAAAAGAAAGCCCATTTGCCTTGATTTTCCAAGGCCTTTGCCCTTTCCTCCAAACACTTCCTTAGTACTCCGACTACACCATTCCTGTTTTGCTTTACCCGGTCCAACTCTTGTGCTGAGATTTTCACTACCTTGGCAACTCTTGTCGTGGAAGGATAGAACCTAGAGAAAAGATATGGCTTCCTTCCTCCCAGTGGGCATCCCAGGATTTCTTCACACTCTTTCACAGTCGGCACTAGCTGGAAGTCCTCGAATGTGAAGCACCTTAGGGGCTGGTCATAATACTGGGAAAGGGATGCAATCGGTTCCATGGAGACTTCTACCCTAGCTAGGTCCCAAATCTTACCATAGGCTTTGCGGAAGGCTTGCTGTTGAAGATGACCCATTAATTGCCCCAACTCTCGTAAACTAGTGACCTCTAAGCTCTTGATTTTGACTTGATAGAACCTCTTTTTAAGCGAAGGCTTTTGACTTGATCCCATGTTTTACTAAAGTGAAATAAAATCTAGTCCGAATCAAAACTCCGACATCCATCATGGGTGGAATGGATGAATGCATGAAGAAATGCATATGACACAGATGCAATTTACGAATACGGGAGCTCGAGAAATTGTTTCCTTGTTGGATACAACGTTTGGGCAGCGTGGCACCCAACGTATGTTTTTAAGAAGGCGACACGGACCCTCCGTCGATTTGCTAAAGTGAGGGGATCAAAGACGAAACCCACGCATGATGCATATGCGAAAGACACAACACGGGGATGTACATAGTACGACAATATTCACAAACAAATATAAGCAAGAGGGTATATGAAACTTATGCATGGCAGTGTGAAAAATGGCACGCAGCGTGTTTGCTCCGTGCCCCTATTCAAGGGACCTATAAGGGAGAGAGCTAACTAGGCTTTTAGTAATAACCCCCAAAGTAGTCATATCTCTCTTGATGGTTTCTAGAGGTATCATCCCCTTCGAAGAACATACTGCAGCAGTAGGGACTACTAGCAACAATATGTTTTCAAAGAGAAAAACTCTAGATGAGGGTTCACTGTAATCAAGCAAGTCGGAGACCTAGCATGATCACGAATTCACCTCCACTCCTTATGTTCCCACGAACCCGGGTATAAGGCCCTTTTTCAACTCACCGTGTGTGCAAATAGTGTTAGTGTTTGTGTGCATCAAATGAATAAATATTTACCTCAAGCATACAAAAAATGCACTAAAAGCATCAAAGAGTTATATATACAAGAACATAATGAAGGAAAACCAACAAAGGAGTAAGTCATGGTAAAACATTGCACAAGATTAAATGGCCTAACTCTCTAAAAACAGTCCCCAGCGGAGTCGCCAACTGTCGCAACCTACCCTTCGGCGGGAGGGCGACGCGTGACTCGCGGGATGCGTGTTCCACGAAAGGAATACGTGCGGAGTCGCCACCAACGTTTATTTGAGGAAAACGTCGGAAAAACCGGAAAAGACGCGATCTACGAACTTTTAAGTGAAAGGTTCGGGAGTTGTATTTACGCATGGGGAAGGTATTAGCACCCCACACGTCCGTCCCAAGGGACGACAGCCTTTAATCGAATGTGCAAACATGACTTTGATTTTTATGTTCCCTGTTATGTCCTTATATCCTTTATACCCTTTTTATATTTTTTCTTTTTTGTGGTCGACAAGGGTGTTTCCCTTTGCTCCTACGTATTCCTCAATTTGCGATGAGGAAATCAGACCTACGTAGTTCTTTCTTATGCGTGAATCAAGTGATTCTTTTTACTTGAAAGGTGATCATTTTAAGGCGTTGGACCTTAAAAATGACCCATTTTACTTAATAAGAAATTGAAGTGATAAACTTTCAAAAACCTATTTTTGTGGACGAGCTTGACTAGGCGAGTTGATTTTAGCCTTAGTTTCACCTTAGTTATTAGTCAATTCGATTAAGAATGAGAAATCCCAAAGAGAAAACGTCCGATTGATTTTTCGCTTTACTTTACTAAAAAATATTTTTTTGATTATTATATTATTATTTTACCTCTTTTTTTTATTTCCAACGTGGTTACGGCATGACCGAACGGTCGGAATTCATTTTAACCAAAATTAATGGATGATACAATTCAAATGATCGGTGGAAATTTATTTTATTTTTAGATTAAGCAAGAAATGACTTAAATAAATGGCTTAAGCACGTCAAAAGGGAAGAAAAGAAAACTGAAAGTAAACGAAATTAAAGTGAAAGTACACAAAACAAGAAATGAATTGAAAGTCTCGGATTCGAAAACATACCCGTTGAAGAACGAAGAACGGATGAAGAACGGTGAAGAACGACGAAGAACGATGAAGAATTTCCACAGAATCGCTTACGGAAGCGTTACAGAAGCACTTCGACTCGATTTTTCTTCACGAAAACGTGTTTTTTGCCCAAAATAGCCGAAATGCATAGCCAAAGGGGTCTTGAACATTTTGAAACAGCTCCCCCCTCCCCTATTTATAGAAAAAAAGGGAGGTGCTTGCCGCCCAAAGACTTAATGAAGAAGATTTCTAAGCGCACCCGAATTACTAAGTTCACCCCCCTTTTCGTATTTTACGGAAAAGTTACGGAAGCCTTACGGAACTGTTTTCGAATTTGATTTTCATCTTTTTTCTCTTCCCTTTCACCAATGTTAAGTGGAATATGCTTACCCAAGGTTTTCGGAAATTTTACGGAAGTATTACGGAAGCCGCGGAAGCCCCGAAAACCATTTTTCAAAAACGTGGAGGAGCTTGCCGCCCAGTTGCTTCCTCCTTAAGCAACCCAACTTCCAAAATGTTCTGGAAGGGCCTAGATTTGAATTGCTATTTACACCCCTATCTTGATAAGTTCACCCCCTTACCTTTTTTGGTGATTCTTTTTCCGTAAAGTTACGGAAACTTACGAATCTCGTAACGATACTTGTTTTCTTTCCGTAATGTTACGGAACCTTGCGGATTACATAATCATCCCCTTTTTGACTTACGGAATGTTACGGAATCTCACTTAATTATGCAACGATGCTTCCATTTGATTTCCGGTGTGTCACGGAAACTTACGGATTGTGCATCAATATTTTTTGGTTTTCTGGCATGTCCTGGAATTTCACAAATTGCCTAATGATGGGTGCCAAGCACCTCACAAGGACCAAAGAAAGGTCGCATATCATCAAGCAAAGGTCCCCGGACGAAATTAGGGTATGACACCTCTTTATGTAACTAACCCTGGATTAAACTTTATAAATAGTACAGTATATTGTTTGCCTAAAATATCTTATCCACTTACCAAATCTTCTATCATAATCTTGATATTTGTATTAGATGATATTTTCACGAGTCAAAGATTTGGGAACAACTTGGATGTGATTGTTACTAGTTAAATTTGAACCTTGGTCTGTTATTGTAGCATTGGTTGTCTTGATAGACATATTTATAGATTCATTTGTCATTTGCATCATGCTTTGTGTGTTTATATTGACCCCGTTATGTTTGTTATGCTCCTCTTCCCTAGACTGGCTTTAAGGTTGTATGTGAGGTTCATTTTGTGATAGGAACCAAAATATGTTGGGTTTGGGGTCTGAAGAAGAGAAACTATATGTATCTAAAGGCATAGTGTTCGATTTTAGATTCTGCAAACATTAAGATATTTTTGGGGATCTAAAATATTGAATATTGATAAAGATCAAGGAAGTCCTTCGAGAAGAGAAGTAAGAACTAAGAGGAAGAATCCTGTAATTGAACTAAAAGAACTTGTGAAAGGAAGAGCGCATAGGGTTGACCCCAAGGTTAGGCTGGAAATACCAATGAGAGGAAGTATAAAGATACCGAAGGATAATTTAGAGGTTATCAACAAATTACATGGTCACACCTAATAACGTACCAACATGGTTCTGTAATAAATGGGTCAGTTTCATTCTAATTAGGATTCCAGGTTTTAATTCTTGATTAAGTTCTATTTTAGTTTAATTTAAATTATAGTTTAGGCCTTTTGCTTATGTTTCTTAAAATTAGGGTTAGCCTCCTTGTGTGACCAACCCTGGATTAAACTCTATAAACAATACGATATATTGTCTACGTACAAAATCTTATACCATAATCCCGATAGTCATATCAGATGATATTTTCATGAGTCAAGGATTTCGGAACATTTTGGAAGTGATTGTACCCCGTCACACTTAAACCTTGGTATGTTATAGTAGCACTGGTTGTTTTGATAGTCCTATTTATAGATTCATTTGTTATTTGCATCATGCTTTGGGCACTTATATTGATCCCGTTATGTTTGTTATGCTCCTCTTCCCTGGACTGGCTTTAGTGTTGTATGTTAGGTTCATTTTCTTATCTGACAAAAATATGAAGGGGTTGGGGTCTGAAGAAGATCAACTATATGTATCTAAAGGACATAGTGGTTGATTTTAGATTCTGTAAACATTAAAATATTTTTGGGGATCTAGAATATTGAATATTGATAGAGATCAAGGAAGACCTCCAACAAGAGAAGCAAGACCTAAGTGGAAGAATCCCATAATTGGACTAAAATAACTTGTGAAAGAAAGAACGCATAGGGATGACCCCAAAGTTAAGCTGGAAATACCAATGAGTGGAAGTGTAAAGTGACCGAAGGATACCATTTTGGATGTAATTGTTCCCCCTCAAACTTGGACCCTGTTTTGTTATTGTAGGTTAGCTTGCCAATCAATTAGCTGAGAGAAACTCAAAAAAAATTCTTAGTCAACATCGAATAAAATCCAAAAAGTTTCAAGATGGAAAGATATCCATAAATCTCATATTTTTCATTAAGTTAGTGATGTTAAAGAACCACTACTTGGGGAGGCAACCTAAGGATTTGATTTTTTTTATATTTATATTTTTTTGCTTTGGCATTTAGCATATTTTTTAACAATTGCATTATTTGAGGTAGGGTGTAGGAGGAAGAATCGTGATAGAGATCCAGCAAGCATCATATTTGAAGATATTTCAAGATTTTTAGCATTTGTTATCCTTGAAGATATTAGAAGTTTGAGGATATAAGAAGATATTTGAAAATATCATAAGATATTTGTAGATGTTGAAGATATCAACAAATATTTATCATTTATTATATATAATTAATATGGTTATGACATGTTTGTCTTATATTTGGATTTGTTTCCTTTATTAGGATGCTGATCTTATCTTGTTAAGATTTGTTTCCTATATTAGGACTTTATCTTATCTTTGGATTTATTTCCTTTATTAGGATGAGGATCATATCTTATTAAGATGTGTTTCCTCTATTAGGATATTTTCTTATTTTATTTTAGATGAGATTAGGATTGGTTTAGTATTTGTTTCTGTTAGTTGTTTTTCTACTTCCCTATAAATAGGAAACCATGTAATAGAAAATAGAAAATAAGTTGAATATTAATCAGAATTTGATTGTTTTCTCCATTGTGAGAGCTCCCTTTTGTTCTTGGGTTAATAACTTTATTGTATTGGTTATACTGGTAGGTTGCAGTTATGATCAAGTCCCTCTTGTTCTATTTACTTGATTTCAAGATGATCCTTAAGTCAATTCGTATAAAATCACCTTAATGATTTGACAATTCGCTACAATGATTTGACCTCCTCTACCTTGATGTATTGGGATTTCACACATTCACCTTAGCGAAGAGGGATCTCGCCTTGGCAAATGGATATCTCGAACTCAAGGTACCCACTATAAGTCATTTCACTTTGGCAGAAAGGGATCTCGCCATAGTGAAATTGACTCACAGAGGTTGGGCACCCTTTAGCGGAGAGGGATCTCAGCACAGCAAGAGCCTTGTAATGGAAAGCATAATAATAATAAAAAAGATAAAACAAAACAACATAAATATAAATATGTAGGATTTAAATAAGTGATATTTGAGCTAAGTACTTCTACCTATTTTCGTCAATGGTATGAAATACATTTGGCCAATCAGGTCACATCTAGTTTGATTAGATTGATGCACGTATTTTCACCAAAGCAAAGTGTCGAATCGCTGCAATGAATGTGGACTTTAGTTCATTGGATCAGATGTACCAAAATTATTGTGGTGAATTAACAACTCGCTGCAATAAAAAATTCAAAAAGTGAGGATAACTAAAACACTTTCCTTTTTAACTTCTTTTTTTTTCATTTCCTTCATTCACACCTTTTCAAAGCCGAAACCTAACCCTTACTCCATTTCTCTCAATTTGTCACTTAAATCACTTAAACCTCAACCCTTTACTACACCAATTCCATTTTTCACTTGTTTGTCACTCCATCTTCACTTCTCACTTGCATATTCTCCATTTTATTGTTCAATTTAGATGCTTTGGAGTAGTTTAATATTTTATTAATTTATAAATAATGCATATTTGATAAATTGCTAAAAACAAATTGTACATGAATTGCTTATTACATGACTTAGACTTAGGTTTTATGATTGCAATTTCTTTTCCCTTTTTTGAATTATAGGGTAGGAATTAGGGGTCTTAAACCCTAGAATTGTAGGTAGGCTAGTTTATAAAACTTTGTAGTTGATGCTTGTACATAATGTGCTTGTTAATGTTTATGTTGGAATCTTTGTGACGGGTTCTACATAACCAAGCCATAAATGTTTTCGCCAAAGTGAAAATCCCATTCGCCATGTAGGGTAGTTTTTTTTAGAGTAATGTTATGTTTTGTTTGTAGAATTAAATAAGTATCCTTTCACTATAGCAAATCACACACTCATTGTAGCAAATTCACCAGAGAAAAATTTATAAAAACATACCAGGTTTGCTATGGTTAGACTAAGTCTTAGTCATGTCATAGTGAATCCCACTGTCAGGAAAAAAAAAGATAATTGCTAGTCTTTTTGCTTGGTTTGAAATGATTGAGCACATCACAACACATGATGAATTGATGATTATGCTAATTCCATAGGGGGCTTATGTATGTTTGAACTTGGATGAACTCAATTGATTGCATTTGGATGAGATTGGTTGTGTGGCATTCATTGATGAGATTCATGAATATGCTCATATCTTGTGAGGCGTGAACCTAAACAGTGAGTGAATGTGTGTTACCATTGTTTTGTTTACTATTGATTTTGTTTGATTCCGATGTCATTAGGATGTTCCATGAAGCACGAAAGTGATCAAGGCACTTGTTTCTTTAGTATTTTAGCCTCTTTGACAAAAATACAACAAAAAAATGTTTTAATTTTAACCCTTGAACCCTTTTTGAGCCATAAATACAAAAAAAAAAAATCTTTTGAAATCTTTCAATAAAATCCAACGAGGAAAACAATTGCTTCCCTCATCCTGGTGATAGAAGAACAATTTTTCAAAATAATTTTTTTTACATAAGTTTGGGGTGGTTTCACCACATGGAAAGGTTGCCATAAAATCAAAATTGGCAAGGGTATAAAAAAATATATAAAGACTAAGTTTCTCTAAAACAAAAATAATAAAAGAATGACAAAGTCTCCTAGAAAATGAAACAAAAGGCAACAGTCAGAAATAAAAGATCAAAAAGAGAAATTTGGTCAAGAAAAGGAATTGAAAAGGATAGGTGAGTGCTTATGTCAATATTTGCAAAATTATTGCTCTCCTTGATCCTTGAATGAATTTGATTCTAAAAGACCTTAGTGATTCATGCTTTTATGTGATTTTTTTTATGAGAAATGGGATGAAAAATGAAGTTGAGTTGGGGCACTTCAATGTGTGAATGAGTGAAAGTAATAACCTAGGCAAATCATGCCTTGAGTGAAACACTTGATATTTTAGGGACCATGCAAAGTAATTAATTATCAGTCATAAGTGCTATGCTTCTCAATCTCAAAGGTTTGCTTCAAATTGATGATCCTAGTGAACATTCTTGCACATGTAATTCCCTTGGTCATGCATGATTTAAAATCTTATTGCGATGATGTATGTGCTTGATAATTCTAACCATTTTTGTGTTTTTGTAAATAAATTTCTTCACCCTTTGTTGAATTTTGTGTTGCTTAAGGATAAACAATTGTCTAAGTTTGGGGTATTTTGATAATTGTTTTTCTCACCTTATTTTGTGAGCAATTATCTTAGCTTTTCTTTAGAATTTTTGTTCATAATTGTTGATTTTGTTAATAAATTATATAAACTAGATTTAGAAAAAAAAATATAGTTTATTGTGTAAATTTGGATGTTACAAGAGCAGATTTGTGAGGAGCTGCAGAGATGATCTCACAACCATGAGATAGGCTTTCACCACAAAGAAATAGGATGCTTGATAAATTGGAAATGATAGATACTCGCCACACGTAATCTACAAAGTTGAAGACCTTAAAATTAAGAGAAACTTGCTGCAATGAGTTATCCATTCACCCCAATGAATAAGGTCCAGAGGAATGAAGATCAAGTGCAAAGTCCTTAGTTCATAAGTGTAGTTTCATTGCAGTGAATTATTCTTTTGTTGCAGTGAAAATCCTTTGAGGCACAAACAAATAATGTAATCTTAGCTCTATTTAAAGAGCTTGTAACATCATTTGTAGTGACTTTTAGTTCATTTGACAATTTCAGAAATAGAATCTCTAACTCTCTATCACGTCTTTCTCTCTCTATTTTCCTCCATTGTTACTCTTTTGAGGTTCTATTTGGATCCTTCATGATCCAAATGAGCTAAAATTCACAGTTGTTGAGAAATTGAAGTAGAATTCAAGTATGTAATCTATATTTTTTTTATAAATTCTCATAGTTAATGTGATCCTATTTAAGTATGGAATTAGGATTAGTCATTGTAGTATGGATCTTGGTTGCATTGAACTAGGAGATTGATTAGGAATGAGTTTCATATGAAGAATTCTATGGATTTCATCTCAATAATACTTTTCTCTATTTGATTTCATTTTTGCTCCAAAAATTGTTTTAAAACCAAAAACAAGTTAATTTCATCATAGCGAATTGAAGCAAGCTTCATTGCTTCATGATGATGAATCAAGATTGATTCAAGGTGTTTTGATGATAACAAAGATGATGACAAAAAGCCCATGAGAATGATTTCAAGATTGAGTCAAGAACAAGTTTTTAAGAATCAAGAATCAACAATAATCAAGATCAAGATTCAAGACTCAAGAAAAGGCTCAATCAAGATAAGTACAAATTTTTTTTTCAAAACTTTGAGTAACACATGAAGTTTTCATAAAAGCTTTTACCAAAGAGTTTTTACTCTCTGGTAATCGATTACCAATTCACTGTAATCAATTACCAATAGCAAAATTTGTTTTCAAAAGCTTTTAAACTGAATTTACAACGTTCCAATTAATTTCAAAATGGTGTAATCGATTACAATGATTTGGTAATCGATTACCAGTGCGTTTGAACGTTGAAATTCAAATTCAAATGTGAAGAGTCACATCCTTTCACAAAAATGCTTTGTGTAATCGATTACAATGATTTCGTAATCGATTACCAGTGATAAGTTTTGAACAAAAATCAAAAGATGTAACTCTTCCAATGGTTTTCAAGTTTTTCTAAAGGTCATAACTCTTCTAATGGTTTTCTTGACCAGACATGAAGAGTCTATAAAAGCAAGACCTTGATTTGTATTTTATTAATCCATTCAATTCATTGAGAACAATCATTACAATCCTTTACAACCCTTGAATCTCTTTGAACTTCTTCTTCTTCTTCCTTTGCAAAAGCTTTCTTAAGTTTTCTAGTTTTCAAAACCTTGAAAACAAAACTTGTGCTATTCATCTTTTTCATTCCCTTCTCCCTTTGGCTAAAAGAATTCACCGAGCACTAACCGCCTGAATTCTTTTTGTGTCTCTCTTCTCCCTTTTCCAAAAGAACAAAGGACTAACCGCCTGAATTCTTTTGTGTCTCCCTTCTCCCTTGTCAAAGAATTCAAAACGACACAGTCTGAGAATTCTTTTGATTCTTCCCTTTCCCATAAACAAAAGATTTCAAAGGACTAACCGCCTGAGAATTCTTTTGTTTCCCCTTTCACAAAGTTTCGAAGGACTAACCGCCTGAGAACTTTGTCTTAACACATTGGAGGGTACATCCTTTGTGATACAAGTAGAGGGTACATCTACTTGGGTTGTTGTGACTGAGAACAAGAGAGGGTACATCTCTTGTGGATCAGTTCTAGTGGAGGGTACATCCACTAGGTTGTTCAAAGAGAACAAGGGAGGGTACATCCCTTGTGGATCTTTGCTTGTAAAAGGATTTTTACAAGGTTGAAAAGAAATCTCAAGGACCGCAGGTCACTTGAGGACTGGATGTAGGCACGGGTTATTGCCGAACTAGTATAAAACTCTTGTGTTTGTCTTCTTCTTCCCTACACTCTTTAATTTCCGTTGTGCACTTTAATTACCGCTTTTACTTTTGGTTAAGTTTATATTTTTGTTCTTTACTTTCTTAACAACATAGTAAAAGCCTAAGAAGGGTAAATTTTAATTAGTAAAGGTCTAGTAATAATTAGTTCAAACCCCCCCCCCCTTCTTAATTATTCCGAGGCCACTTGATCCAACAACTATAGCAAAACATTTTTTTCTAAAAAACTTAAACTTAACACATTCACCACAACGAATTAACAACTCACTACAACAAATGCTGTAAAAATTTGTTGATTCCCTTTATATTGCACATAGTCTTTGTGGATACGATAAACCTTTATACTTACTTTTCTTTCTACAAATTTGTTTACAACCCTATTATGTAAAAATTTGTTGACAACCCTAAACCCTTATACTTACTTTTCATTCTACAAATTAGACTAGGTTCACTTGCCTATTATGTCTAGAGCATAATAGTTATTGATTGAGTTTCTATAATCCCTTTTACCTTTATTTCCATCTTGGTGTCTCATTGTGTCTTTCTTTCTAAAAAAAAAACTCTTGACTTTATTATATAGGCTTGTTTTGAGAACACTGACCATATGTAACTTTCTCATGAAAATGGATTCTCCCAACCTTTTTAGAATGCACTCCCATAATTCAACTTCCTTCTCTTACTCCCAGAATTAACAACAATTAGGTTTGTCCCCTCCTAACATATATATTAACAAAGTAGAAGGAAATCACAAATTGAAAAAGAGAGAGATGAGTGAGTCGTAAGTGTTGCAGCTAAGCCTCTTGTCTAGAGACAGCTTACTTGGGAACTGAACATTCTTCCTCAAAATTTTGATTTACAGAAATGATATGATCCTCAATAGGATTCATAATGTTTTCACAGATCTCCCTTGAGTGGATTTGCATTTAAGAGAAATAAAAAGGAAAAAACAAATATAATTTGAAACAAACTTCCTTAATCCTTGATGCAACCTACCATACGAAGGGATGGCGAAGGCTAAATAGAGGTCTGCAAATTTTAAAAATAAGGGTTCGGGAATTGTTTACGCATCGGAAGGTATTAGCACCCCACGGACCCGTCACAAGGGACGACAACCTTTAATCGAGTGTGTGTAACATGACTTCAGAATTATTTTATTTTCCCTTTTTATATTTTTACTTTTTTGGGGACGACAAGGGTTTTGCCCTTGCTCCTACGTATCCTCAGGTGCAATGAGGAATTAAGACCTACGTAGTTCTTTAAAGTGAGAAAGTTTGTGTGTCAAATTGTTTTTATGCTTTTGAAAGATTCTTTTTAATTAACAAGAACAAAAAAAAGGATCGCTAAGGTGTTGGACCTTGAACAATCTCAAGTGACTTTGGCAGAGAGAAATTCATTTATGCATTGATTTTATCTTGGTTCTATTGCATTGATTTTATCTTGGTTCTATTTGTTAACATTCAATCCCTTTAAAAGACAACTTTATAGCGCTAATGATCAGTTAAGATTAAACTTCACAAAAGAAAAGAGATTACCGATGATAGAAGGAGGAGATGAATATGCACAAAACAACAAAGGGGACCCTTAAGGTTGCATAGATCACATTCAAATCTTAAAAACAAAACTAATCGATGGTCACATGACGAACATCGAACAAAGAACGATGTAGAGATTGATCACAGTCGCGATTCAACAATGCCTCGACTTCATTGCCTCTTCTTTCTTCTTCTTCTCTCTTATTTCTCTCAATATCTTTCACTCCTCAATGTTAGAACCCTTTCTAAGCCCCCCTAGCATGCCTATTTATAGGCAAAGGGCCATTTTGGGGGACTTGCAGCTCGCCCAGGCGAGCTAAGGCTTAGTCCTGAAGTAAATGGCTCGCCCAGGCCAGCTAGTTCCTTCACACTGAAGTCATTTGGTGGCCCAGGCGTGCCAAAGGCTAGCCTGGGCGAGCTAGGGTCAAGGAAACTCAAGGAAAAGACCCTTTTGCCACCTTTTTTTGGCATCTTTTGCATTCTTGATCAAAACACTAAATGATCATCAGTTTTGCACTGTAACTGACGTTCAACACCGTAAGTCGACTAGCAAGGATCAAAAGATCAATAAACGATAGTCCCCGGATGAAATTAGGGTATGACAGTTGCCCTTCTTTACTTATCTTTTATTGGAAATAAAAGGGAAGTAAAGATAAGGACACTAATTTCGTTCAAGTGACCTTGCTATTCGACTAGGCAACTGGCGAAAACCAAGGAAGTGAAACCGAAAAAACAAGAGGACATTGAAGTCTTATAAAGCGTAAAATGGAGGACATTGAAGTCCTGTAGAGCAGAAGACATTTGAAGTTTTTTTTTCAAAGCATAGAAATAGAGGACGTTGTGTCCTAAAAAGCACAAAGACAAGGACATTGAGTTCTATAAAGGACAGAAGATGTTGAAGTCTTATAAAGTATAAAAGATAGCGGACATTGAAGTCTTGTAAAATGTAAAAGATAAAAGACATTGAATTCTTGTAAATGTAAATGAAGACACTATAGTCTTTGAAAGTGTGAATGACTGAAGACATTAAAGTCTTTGAAATGTAAATGAAGGAATTGTAGTCTTTTTAAAGCATAAACAACTAAAGACATTGAAGTCTTTGAAATGTAAATAAAGACATTGTAGTCTTTTGAAAGTGTAAATGATTGAAGACATTGAAGTCTTTGAAATGTAAATGAAGACATTGTAGTCTTTTGAAAGCATAAACGACTGGAGAATTGAAGTCTTTGAAATGTAAATGGCAGAGGACTTTGAGTCCTATGAAAGCATAAAGACAGAGGACTTTGAGTCCTATGAAAGATAAAGGCAAGGACTTTGAGTCCTATGAAAGATAAAGGCGAGGAATTTGAGTCCTATGAAAGATAAAGGCGAGGACTTTGAGTCCCATGAAATCATAAAGCAAAGGATGTTGAGTCCTATGAAACAAGCCAATAGTACCAAAGGGCTCAACCTTATGAGAAAGCAAGAGATTGACTCTTTGAGAGGGCCTCTCATCCTAAACTTAAAAGATAGGACATTAGATTTGGGAAATTGGTATATGAAGAGAAATCTACTCACTTATAGCCTAATATGAACATGATTTTTGGGATGCAGATGCATGCAACCTTCATCTTGAAATGCTAGTAATGCAAAAGGTTTTGAATCATGAAAATTGTGTAATGCTCATGACATTCTTTCCTATTTTTGTGATTTTGATTTTGATTTGATTTTTTTTTTGCTTTTTTTCTTTTTGTGGAAAGCACATATTGACTGTCTCTTTCTGAAAGATGTGATAACTCATGAGACCTCATCCTATCTTTTCACAAATCTCTTCGGGGACTCCCTCAGTGTGTATGTTTTGTTTGATTTAATCACTTGACAATTTTGGAGTGATGGCAATGGAGCCGTTTGACATTCAATCAATCAACCGAAATATTGATCCTAGGGTTTTCCCCTTTCTTTTTAAAAACTTCGATTATTCTGCACAACAAGAAAACATAAGGCTTTGGGATCGATCATACGCCCCATTGAAGGATGGCAATGGATTGTCACACTTTGGTATGTGACCAAGTGAAACTTTCCTGATTTAAGATCTTAGAGTGATGCCAAGGGTCTGTCGATCCCGTTGAAACTTGATGACATGGGCTAATCCCAAAAGAATTTATACAACAAAGGCCACCCTTGGATTCAAAAGGAATCCTAAAAAGTCTGCATGAGCAAGTAACATCAAATGTACCCTACTATCATAATTTTCTTTGGGCATTTCCCACGAGCTCCTGGTCGAATGAGTTTTCTTCTCAAATGTGCAAGTGCGAAACCTTGAGGATTTTCTCCTTTTTATATATTTTTTCAACAATCACAAGCATGTGCGGGTGTCATTCTAGAATCCCAACTTAAAAACAAAATTAGTCATTCCTTGATCCACATGGGCTTTATTGGGCTTGTAACGTGGTCAGGGGTAAGAGGGCTATGAAAGAAAGGATCAGAGAGGCTCAAAGAGTGTTTAAGGGTTATATTGAGTAAGAACCTTGAGAGTGTTGCTTGTACCTTGTTTATTTCAACGCTTGGGTTGAGCTCTACTCCTTTTGTCTTATACATTAATCCTTTTTGTACTTTTTGTGCCTTCCTTGTAAAATCGGGATCTTTTGTCTCTCCTTTTGGCGGATTTTTTTTTCTTTTTTTTCTTTAATTGTTGCCCAACTTCATACATGTGTTGTTTGCATTGCTCTTCCCGCCGGTTTAGCGGTGGTTCCTACTCAGGGTTCCTTTTTATGTTGTTTTTTGTGTTGTTTTTAGAAAACAAATATGCTTTGGCTTGGAGGGGGTAGCAAAGGATAAATTAGTGTTTGGGATGTTGAAACAGGGTCATGTGTCATTTCAAATCTTGACTAGATACTTTTAGTAGTTTGGATTTTAGGACCAAACCTCTGTTAAACACATTCCTGATTGTTTTTTCTTTTTTTATTTTTTATTAACCCTAATTTTGCCTAGGCCGCCCTTTTGGGTTTTCGACCTACCAAGTGAAAAGCCCCTAGGTTCGTTTAAGGCTCATGCATAGTGCCTCTCATTGCCCCAGTATAGGGCTCTAAGGTATCTATTGTTGTCTTTTGTCATGACCTTGTAGCAAGGAAAAATGAAAGAAACTGTGCAAGTTCTTGAAAATGAATTTTCAAGGACGAGAAATATTTAAAGGATTTTCAATTGACAGATTAAGTCAAATGACTCCTGTTCTTGATAACTCACTTTTCTCTCAAAAAGACAACTTTTAAGAAAAATAAAATGAGGTCACATGAATGTTTGTACTTTTTGATTTGAAACATAGTTAATCAAGCATTCTTTTCTTTCTTCTTTTGTTGTTTTTTTTTTATTTTTGAGCAAAATGCAAGACATGAGCAAATATGTGTCAGGATCATGCATGAGTGAACATAACATGCGAACAATGAAAATAGAATGTATGCAATTGGCAGAACAAAAGCATGTTAAATAAAGATGTATGATAATGCAATGACTTATGCAAATGCAATGCATGAATATCATAAATGATAAATGCAGGAATGATATGTCCATTATGATGCCATGAAGAAATGCATGATGCGATCAAGGAACAAGCCATAGTGAGTTTGCTTTGTGCCCCCTAATTCAGGAACCTAATGGAAAGGATCCCAAAAGTCCACTTCTAGTGATAACTCCCAAGGGTACTTTCATGTAACCTTACTGGTCTCTAGAGATATCATCCTCTTAGATAATACATTGTGGCGATAGAGACTATAAGCGAAAATGCATCACCAAAAGAGGAAAACTCTAGATGAGGCTTCACTGTTATCAAGCAAGTCGGAGACCCAGCATGATCACAAATCGACCTCCACTCCTTATGGCTCACATAGACCCAGGTATAGGGCCTAATATCTCAACGTGTGTGCGAGGTGTAGGTGCCATATGTGCATAGAAAAAATATTTCTAACAATGAATGTAATAGATAGATAGACACACACCAAACACAACAACATAGCAAAGGTTATATACAAATATGGACAAAACAAAAGATAAAAGGGAAAAGGGAACATAAATAAAGAATAAGTCACAATAAAAACATTGCACACTGATCGAATCGTCTAACTCTCTAACAGCCCCCAGTGAAGTCGCCATTTTTCGCAACCTACCTTACGATGGGACGGCGAAGGCCAAATAGATTAGCCAAAGAGTCCATCTACAAGGGATAACATGAGCAGAGTCACCACCAACGTTTATTCGACGAAAACGTTAGAAAAACCAAAAAGAGGTCTACAAATTTTGAAAATAAGGGTTCGAGAGTTGTTTACGCATGGGAAATGTATTATCACCCCACGCACTAGTCAGAAGGGATGGCAGCCTTTAATCGAGTGTGCGTAACGTGACTTCAGAATTATTTTCTTTTCCCTTTTTATATTTTTATTTTTGTGGGGTCGACAAGGGTGTTGCCCTTGCTCCTACGTATCCTCAGGTGCGATGAGGAATTCAGACCTACGTAGTTCTTTAAAGTGAGAAAGTTTGTGTGTCAAATTGTTTTTATGCTTTTGAAAGATTCTTTTTAATTAACAAGAACAAAAAAAAAAGTTGCTAAGGTGTTGGACCTTGAATGATCTCAAGTGACTTTGGCAGAGAGAAATTCAGTTATGCATTGATTTTATCTTGGTTCTATTTGTTAACTTTCAATCCCTTTAAAAGACAACTTTATGGCGCTAATGATTGGTCAAGATTAAACTTCACAAAAGAAAACAAATTACCGATGATAGAAGGAGGAGATGAATATGCACAAAACAACAAAGGGGACCCCTAAGGGTGCATAGATCACATTCAAATCTTAAAAACAAAACTAACCAATGGTCACACAAAGAACACCAAACAAAGAATGATGTAGAGATTGATCACAGTCGCGATTCGGCAGCGCCTCAGCTTTGTTTCCTCTTCTTTCTTCTTCTTCTTCTCTCTTATTTCTCACAATTTCCTTCACTCCTCAATGCTAGAACCCTCTCTAAGCCCCCATAGCACCCCTATTTATAGGCAAAGGGCCATTTTGGGGGACTTCCAGCTTGCCTAGGCAAGCGAACGCTTAAATCTGAAGTAATTGGCTCGCCCAGGCGAGCTGGTTCCTTCACCCTAAAGTCATTTGGTGGCCCAAGCGAGCCAAAGGCTAGCCTGGGTGAGCTAGGGTCAAGGAAACTCAAGGAAAAGACCCTTTTGCCCCCTTTTTTTGGCATCTTTCACATTCTTGATCAGAACACTAAATGATCATCTATTTCACACTATAATTGACGTTCAACACCATAAGTCGACTAGCAAGGATCAAAAGATCAACAAACAATAGTCCCCAAACAAAATTAGGCAAAGGGTCATTTGGGGGGACTTACAGCTCGCCTAGGCGAGCTAAGGCTTAGTCCTGAAGTAATTGGCTCACCCAAGCGAGCTGGTTCCTTCACCTTGAAGTCATTTGGTGGCCCAGACGAGCCAGAGGCTAGCCTGGGAGAGCTAGGGTCCAGGAAACTCAAGGAAAAGACCTTTTTGCCCCTTTTTTGGCATCTTTCGCATTCTTGATCAAAACACTAAATGATCATCTGTTTTGCACTGTAACTGGCGTTCAACATCGTAAGTCGACTATCAAGGATCAAAAGATCAATGAACGATAGTCCCCGGACGAAATTAGGGTATGACAATCCTTATAACAATGGTGTATTCAATCAAAGAAAGCATTAAGCTTTATGGAAATTACACGCATATAAACAAAGGAAAAGATGAAGTTGTCCAAGGATGAAAAGCTTTAAATTATTAAGCACATGAAACTAAGAGCAAGAAATTAAATAAAAAAAAATGAAAAACATGGAGAACAACATACGTGTAGGAAAAGCCACCACACTCTAAAGAGAGTGATAAATCCAAAGAAGATTTGCCACAAAGGTATAAAAACCTTTGATAAGAACCATGAAATGTTCAATTGAAGAACCTACAAGAGGCAAAGCTCTCAAACTCACAAAATGAGTGAAATTCAAATCTTATTCCAATCTTCCCAAAAGAAAAAAAGTACAAGACTATTTATAGGAAACAATTAATGCCTCGCTCTTAATAAGGTTGATGGCTTAACTTAATTTTAAAGAAACATAAGTAAAGAACCCACCAAAAGCATAACTCTCAAACTTACAAAATGAGTTAAATTCAAATTTTATTCCACTTTTCCCAAAAGCAAGAGAGTACAAGACTATTTATAAGAAACAATTAGTGTCTCCCTCTTAATAAGTCTGATGACTAAACCTAAGTTTAAAGAAATATAAGCAAAGGCCCAAGCAAGCTTAAGGCCCAAATTACAAAATAAACCTAGTTGGGTTTTAGTATCAAAACAACCTATTACAATTAGAACAATTCAAAATACTTAAATAAAATCTAAAACAAATAATATTGCAAGTCCATAGTTGACTCACTGTTATTCGCCTTAGATCAAATGTATCTTGGGTTCTTCTTTCTCACTTTAGGTTTGAGCTTGTAAGTAGATCTTTTTTTTCAAGCAACATCTCCTTTTCTTTCTTAGGTCTTACCCTTGTTATTGGGCCTCCTAGCCCAATTAGATTCTCCCTCTTCCATGCTCTTCGTTCTTCTCTTAAAGGATTTCCTTGATCTCCATCATGAAACCAAGTATCCAACCCAACATGAGCAGACAAATTGTCTCCCTTTCCCCGCCTTAGCTTCCAACTATTTCTCTTTGTTGTGTAAATACTAGCATAATGTAATAAGGCAGACATGAAATGAAAATTATCCTTCTTACTCTTTATTTTTCTTCTTAGAGGAACTGGCCCTCAAAGTCCAGAAATTGTGCTCTAACAATTTGGTGCTCTCATTGAGTTGCTTCCATGGCAGAGTCCACTAGATCCAAAGCCAATTCCGATAGGCTGGAGGACGCCATTACCAAGCTTACCACTCACCAACTTTCTCTCAGTGACACACTCCAGCACCTCACTCACAAGATTGATGAGCTCATTCATCATCTTCATAAACTCGATCCACCCAATCACTCACCTTCTTCTTCATCCACTGTTCCTTTCCCTGTCTCACCATCTTCCCCACATCGTATTAAGCTCGATGTTCTAAGGTTTGCTGGATCTTTAAGATCAACCAATTTCTTGAGTACCATGTGTTAGACAAGTGGCCTCAGATATCTTAAGAAGGGGGGGTTGAATTAAGATATTACAAATTATTTCCCCAATTAAAAATTCTATTCAAGTTATAAATTCCCTTAATAATGAATTTCTTAAATATTGATTCAAATAGAACAATTTGAATATGAATATAAAACAATAATAAATAAAGGAGTTTAAGGGAAGAGAAAGTGCAAACTCAAATTTATACTGGTTCGGTCACACCCTTGTGCCTACGTCCAGTCCCCAAGCAACCCGCTTGAGAGTTCCACTATCTTGTAAATTCCTTTTACAAGTTCTAAACACACAAGGACAATCCTTCCTTTGTGTTTAGAATTCTTTCACAACAAGAGACCCTCGGTCTCTTAATCCCTTTTCAGAATAAAGAAGAAAAGAAGAAGAAATCTCTTTTGAAAGAGATAAATTGATCAATTTGAGCACTCAAATAATTCCTTATTGAATCACAAGTGTTTTGGCCAAGGAATTTGTAAGAGGATAAAACGATTTTGCTTTTTAAGAGGATAAGACCTTTTTGTTCTGAAAAACTCTTGTTAAATTCGTGTCTCAAGTCACATATATATAAGCCTTTGATGGCCATTTAAGAAACAGATAAAAAGATGTGACTGTTGAGAATGTTTTCTGAAAAACTCCTCTGGTAATCGATTACAGTATGTGTGTAATCAATTACAAGCTTTAAAATTTGAATTAAAACGTTCAGAAACTGCTGCTAATCGATTACCATATATGTGTAATCGATTACACGGTGCAAATTTTGAATTCAAATTTTAATAGCTGTTATAAATCAGTTTTGGCCACTGGTAATCGATTACATCCTCTGGTAATCGATTACCAGAGAGTAAATTTCTTGAAAAAGACCTTTTAACTTAAATTTCTTGGCCAAACCTTTTGCTACTTCAATTGGAATTCCCTTCCTATTAAATATACTCTTCCTAAGACTCTAGAGGCTGTCTTGATCATCCATCTTGAATATCTTTGATTTCTTTGTCTTGAATAAAGCTTTGAGAAACATGTAACCCTTTGGCATCATCAAAACATTCAGCTTGATCCTTTGTCTACAATCTCCCACTTTTTGATGATGACAATCCCTAAAATCAAGACAAGCTATATACAAGATGATAGCACATTCACACAACCCTTACTCCCCCTATCTTTTGGCATGTATGCCTAACTTTACTTAATGATAAATTTCTAATTGATTTCTAACCCAAGTTCTCTCCCAAGTTCTCTCCCCCTTTGGCAACATCAAAAAGAACTAAGCAACACAATCAAAATCCAAACAGAGCCAAACAATAAACCAAAATAAATCCATACATTGTCATAACCAACCCAAAACAAAGTCGAGAAATATAATAAAACTTAATAATAGTGCAAGATTACGATAACTAGAGCAACAAAAAGCCAAATACACGGTGATAAACCAAAGTACTAATAATACTTAATCACTAATAATACTTAAGCTAAGATGATGATGGAGGCGGTGGTGGTGGATCAAAGCAAGTACGGATGAAGGAGACATCTTCTTCAACTTTGGTGATCCTTGATTCCATGGCATCAAACCGCATGTCGACTTGCAATTCCATGGCATCAAACTTGTCACCAACAAAGGTCTGAAAACCATCAAACTTGTCCATAAGCCTTCGAAGAAGAGTGGAATTATCTTCAACTGGTAGGTTGCCTTCTTCATCAGCGGGTTGAGCGCCCTTTTTGACCCAAGAGCCATCATGCTCTTTGCGGTAACCAAAAGAAGCAATCACAGCAGCACCAATTAAAAAGGATCTCTTGATTAGAACATAAGGTTCAGAATCAAGAGGAATTTGAAAATGGCGAAAAAGAGAGTAACAAGATGTGGATATGGCAAAGGAGCATTTAATTGCAATGCCTTATGCATGCGATATCTGACTAAGTGTGCCCAGTCAAGTTGATGCCCAGTATGAAAGGCCCACATGATAACAAGATCTTCCTTAGAAACCTGGGCAAGGTTGGAAGATCGTGGAAGTAAAATCCGCACAATAAGATAATGAAGGATGCGGCTTTCAAAAGCCAATGAACCGGCAAGAAGGCGTCCGGTCATATCCGCATGGTTGGTGCAAACCAACTGGCGGGCATCATGTGCAGAGAAATCAAACTTCCAATCGCCATTCAGTGTACCTTCAAATGGTACACCATCACTGGACAATTGGGTTAAGTCATGGAAAAGGGATTGGTCAATGACCATTTTTATCCCAAAAACCTCATAAATCAAAGTGTTGTCCTGAATTTCAAGATTACAATAAAAAGCTTTAACCAATTCAGGATAAACAGGTAATTGTAATGACATGAAAGGTATAAGACCTAGGTTCTGAAAGGCTTGAATGCAATCAAAAGTTTCAGCAGAAAAGAATTCCATATCAATGAACTTAGGGTCGATAATGGAACGAGATGAGAAAAGATTTCAATACCGTTTCTGTTGTTCTTCGGAAGAAAATAATGTGGAAGAGGATAAGGAGGGTGGAATTGGTGCTGTGGATGCGCTGGTGGCTCCGGAACGATGAGCTCTTGAAGCCGAAGCGGAGGCGGATGAACCCTTACGTTTCTTTGATGATTCTGCCATATGATGGAGTTTTTGAAGATTTCAATCGGTGAAATCAAAAGAAAATTGAAAAAGAAGAAGATTGCAAGTTACGGGAGTCGATTTGATGAAGAAATGAGTAAGATAGGAAGGTTTCGAGGTTTGGGAATGGAGGAACGTCGCAAGGGGGAAGAGGCTGCGCAGGGGTTTCTGGAAAACATGATATTTATATAGCAGGATGCATTGTAATCGATTACAAGTAATGGTAATCGATTACAGGTGGAGGCAGCCTACTGGTAGTCGATTACATGAAGACTGTAATCGATTACAGGCCATCTGTTCTAGTGTAATCGATTACAGTATTCATGTAATCGATTACCAGAAGAAAACAATAGCCTTTTCCTAAAAGAAAACTTATTTCTAAGTCTAAAAACTTATCCTATCTTAAGAGTTAATTATACTAACAAGAAAAGTAAACTAAATTAAACAAAAACAAGTGTCATACTTAATCAAAACACAATCAATCAATTATAAACTTTACCTATCTAAATCACTAAGGTCTAAAAGTCCTAATTCTCTTCTTATTGAAAAGAATATATCCTTTGGGAGAGGTTTTGTAAAGATATCAGCAAGCTGATTCTTTGTATCAACAAACTCTAGCAAACAATCTCCCTTTAGAACATGGTCTCTTAGAAAATGGTGCCTAATTTCTATATGTTTCGTTCTAGAATGTTGTACAGGGTTTTTGGATAGATTTATGGCACTAGTGTTATCACACCTAATAGGTATTCGATCAAGAAGGATACCATAATCAGATAATTGTTGCTTCATCCATAAAATATGTGCACAACAACTACCGGCAGAGATATATTCCGCTTCAGCAGTGGATAAAGCAACATTGTTTTGTTTCTTACTAAGCCATGAGACAAGAGCGGATCCAATGAATTGACAAGTACCACTTGTGCTTTTTCTATCAGTTTTAGATCCGGCAAAGTCAGAATCAGAATATCCTATTAAGTTACATGTTGAGTTCTTAGGATACCATAATCCTAAATTTATTGTACCTAATAAATATCTCATGATTCTCTTAACTGCACTCAAATGTGATTGTTTGGGGTTGGATTGAAACCTAGCACACATGCATACACTAAACATAATATTAGGTCTACTAGCAGATAAATAAAGAAGAGATCTTATCATACCTCGATACTATTTCATGTCTATAGACTGACCAAATTCATCTTTATCTAAGTAACAGCTAGTGCTCATCGGTGTAGCCATGTGTTTTGCACTTCCCATCCCAAATCTTTTGATCAATTCCTTGCAGTACTTGGCTTGATTGATGAATATACCTTCTTGAGTTTGCTTGATTTGTAATCCCAGGAAGTACTTTAGTTCTCCCATCATTGACATTTCAAATTCACTTTGCATATCAAGGGAGAACTCCTTGCACAATGAATCATTAGTAGATCCAAAAATTATATCATCAACATATATTCGAACCAACAAAATATCATTATGCTTTCTCTTTATGAACAATGTGGTATCCACTTTTCCTCTAGAAAATTTTTTTTCTAGGAGAAAATTACTTAAACGTTCATACCACGCCCTAGGGGCTTGTTTCAAACCATAAAGAGTCTTTTGCAATTTATAAACATGATTTGGTTTATCCGGGATTTCAAAACCTGGGGGTTGTTCAACATATACTTCTTCTTGAATTAAACCATTTAGAAAAGCACTTTTAACATCCATTTGATAGAGCTTAAAATTCATTATGGATGCATATGCTAAGAGCATTCTAATGGCTTCTAATCTTGCAACTGGAGCATATGTTTCTTCATTGTCTATTCCCTCTTCTTGATTATACCCTTTTGCTACTAACTTAGCCTTATTTCTAATAATTATGCCATGTTCATCTAATTTATTTCTAAAAACCCATTTTGTTCCTATGACAGGATAATTTTCAGGTTTTTCTACTAGTTTCCACACATTGTTTCTTTCAAATTGATTCAGTTCTTCTTGCATGGCAATGATCCAGTTATCATCTACTATGGCTTCTTTTATATTTTTAGGTTCAATCATAGATACAAAAGCCATATTATTGCATAAATCTTTAAGAGAATGTCTAGTTGTTACCACTTTTGATATATCACCAATAATGTTGTCGAGGGGATGATCTCTTAAGGCATTCCATTCTCTTGGAAGTTCATTATTTCCTCTAACTCCATTATCTTGAGAATCCTCATTGCTTCCTTCATCTTTTTCTTTAGAGTCATTTCCATGAATATGTGTATCTTCTAAGGAATCTGAAATATCATCTAAAAAATCCTTCCTTAGAGGAATGGCATTAGACTCATCAAAGGAAACATGTATAGACTCTTCAATTGTCATTGTTCTTTTATTATATATTCTATAAGCTTTACTATGCATAGAATATCCAAGGAAAATACCTTCATCTGACTTAGCATCAAATTTTCCTAAGTTATCTTTTCCATTATTCAATACAAAACATTTACAACCAAAGATATGAAGATGTGAGATGTTTGGTTTTCTGCCATTGAACAATTCATATGGAGTTTTCTTTAAAATGGGTCTTATTAAAGCCCTATTTAAAATGTAGCACGCAGTGTTAACGGCTTCATCCCAAAAGTATTTTGGAAGAGGAGTATCATTTAATAAAGTTCTAGCAATCTCTTCCAAAGATCTATTTTTCCTTTCAACAACACCATTTTGTTGAGGGGTTCTTGGTGCAGAAAAGTTATGCTCAATCCCATGCTTATCACAAAATAATTCAAATTCTTTATTTTCAAACTCACCCCCATGATCACTCCTAATAGATATAATCTTGAGATTTTCTTATTTTGAATGATTTTTGCAAGTTTTCTAAATGCTTTAAATGCATCATTCTTATGAGTGATAAAAAGAGTCCATGTGTATCTGGAATAATCATCAACTATAACAAGAGCATAGTAACTTCCTCCAAAACTCATGATTCTGGAAGGACCAAACAAATCCATATGTAGTAATTGTAAGGGTTGAGTAGTTGAAACAATGTTTTTAGATTTGAAAGAAACTCTAGTTTGTTTTCCCTTTTGACATGCATCACATAGCCTATCTTTTTCAAATCTTAGTTTTGGCAAACCAACAACTAAATCTTTTGATATTAATCTATTTAAGTGTTCCATGTTTATATGTGCAATCCGTTTATGCCACAACCATGGATCATCATCTTTACTAAGAAAACATTGATTATTATCTAGTTTTTGACTTAAGTCTATCATGTAAACATTGTTGACTATAAACCCTATATGCTTTATATTTGTATCATGTTTATGTTCAATGACACACTTTTGAGAATCAAATGATACCAGATAGCCTTTGTCACATAATTGACTCACACTAAGCAGACTATGTTTAAGACCTTCAACAAGTAGAACATTTTCAATGGAGGTTGAAGAATTTGTACCTATTTTTCCAACTCCAAGAATTCTACCTTTGTTGTTGTCACCATAAGTTACATGTCCTCTTTTCTCGGGAGAGATATGTGTGAATTTTGATTCGTCTCCCGTCATATGTTTTGAGCATCCGCTATCTATGTACCACTTTTTCCTCAAGGGCTCCTATAAAATCAAGGTTGTAACTTAGGTACCCAAACTTTATTGGGTCCTTGTGTGTTAGTATGAATAACAAATCCTTTTGGGACCCAAATCATTTTAATATTGTTACAATTTCTTCGAAAATAGCATGTAGATGTGCCATGCCCTTTTCTTCCATAGTAAAAACATGTGATAGAACTAGAATTATATTTTTGTGTGGAAGTAGAGAAGTTTTTATGAAATTTTTGTTGTTTTTCAGATTTATATCCTAGTCCAGCCTTATTGGAGGCATGTCTTTGTTTTCCTAATATGACATCTAAATTATTTTTACTATAAGAAAATTTTGCAAGTGAGTTTTTCAACTCTTTAATTTCTTTTTCATACTTTTCACAACAACTACAAGAATCTGACATTTTCATGTCAAAAATAGTAGAGATATGAACTTTTTCATTTGGTTTAGAAATTGAGACTTCATTTATAAGATGATCTAATTCTTTGTTTAATTTTGAAATTTCATTTTCTAAATTTGAAATTGTTTTTTTCGAAGATGAAACTAACTTTGCAAGTTTAATTGACTCTTTATGCAGATCAGCAAATGAATCTTGCAATTCATCAAAAGAAATAGATAAGTTGGTTGAAGATGTTACCTCTTCATCACTTTCATAACTTTTAGCCATAAGGCAGAGGTTTATTTCTTCATTTTCTGAATCTTCAGAAGATTCCATATCGTTTTCATCCCATGTAATGTATGCTTTCTTCAATTTCTTTTCATTAATATTTTTCTTTTCAGACTTTTCCATCTTTTTCTTGAAGATGGGACAATCAACCCTCAGATGTCCAGGTTGATTGCACTCAAAGCATTTTAGAGTAGAGGATGAAGTTTCTGTCCTTCTTTTAGATTTAAAATTGGGTCGCTTTTGATTTCCTCTGACTCTCAGGAACTTGTTGAATCTTTTTACAAAATGACTAATATCTTAATCATTATCCAAGTCAATTGAATCTTCTTTATCACTGTCTTCTTGGATAGCAGATGAGGCTTTAAGAGTGATTCCCTTCTTCTTCTTATCAGTTTCTTCATGTTGATTTAATCTCAATAATTCCATTTCATGCTCCTGCAATTTTCCAAATAATGTAGCAAGAGACATACTAGACAAATCTTGAGATTTTGTGATGGTTGTTACCTTTGGTTGCCATTCTCTATTAAGACATCTTAAAACTTTATTTACTAGATCTTCATTTTGAAAAGTTTTTCCTAGAGATGCAAGGTGATTAACTATGTGTGTGAACCTCTTTTGCATGTCTTGTATACTTTCATTTACATTCATCCTAAACAGTTCATATTCACGAGTTAAAGTGTTTATCCTAGATCTTTTAACATATGTTGTGCCTTCATGTGTTACTTGTAGTGTATCCCACATATCCTTAGCACTTTTACAATTTGAAACCCTAAAGTATTCATCTATTCCTAGGGCAGATGTAATAATATTTTTTGCCTTTAAATTATATTGTACTAATCTTCTTTCTTCCTCAGTCCAATCTGCTCTAGGTTTTTCTATTGTTGCACTTCCGGACACTATAGAGGGAACATAAGGTCCTTGTTCTATGGCTTCCCAAATATTTAAATCTATTGCCTCTATAAAGATTTGCATGCAGGTTTTCCAGTAGTGGTAACCTACTCCATTAAAGATGGGAGGTCTATTTATAGAATTTCCCTCGGGAAACAAGTAGTTTGATGAGGTCATAATTCTTGAAGCTTCTAAACTTTATACAAGAATGAAGCTCTGATACCACTTGTTAGACAAGTGGCCTCAGATATCTTAAGAAGGGGGGGTTGAATTAAGATATTACAAATTATTTCCCCAATTAAAAATTCTATTCAAGTTATAAATTCCCTTAATAATGAATTTCTTAAATATTGATTCAAATAGAACAATTTGAATATGAATATAAAACAATAATAAATAAAGGAGTTTAAGGGAAGAGAAAGTGCAAACTCAGATTTATACTAGTTCGGTCACACCCTTGTGCCTACGTCCAGTCCCCAAGCAACCCGCTTGAGAGTTCCACTATCTTGTAAATTCCTTTTACAAGTTCTAAACACACAAGGACAATACTTCCTTTGTGTTTAGAATTCTTTCACAAGAAGAGACCCTCGGTCTCTTAATCCCTTTTCAGAATAAAGAAGAAAAGAAGAAGAAATCTCTCTTGAAAGAGATAGATTGATCAATTTGAGCACTCAAATAATTCCTTATTGAATCACAAGTGTTTTGGCCAAGGAATTTGTAAGAGGATAAAACAATTTTGCTTTTTAAGAGGATAAAACCTTTTTGTTCTGAAAAACTCTTGTTAAATTCGTGTCTCAAGTCACATATATATAAGCCTTTGATGGCCATTTAAGAAACAGATAAAAAGATGTGACTGTTAAGAATGTTTTCTGAAAAACTCCTCTGGTAATCGATTACAGTATGTGTGTAATCGATTACAAGCTTTAAAATTTGAATTAAAACGTTCAGAAACTACTGGTAATCGATTACCATATATGTGTAATCGATTACACAGTGCAAATTTTGAATTCAAATTTTAATAGTTGTTATAAATCAGTTTTGGCCACTGGTAATCGATTACATCCTTTGGTAATCGATTACCAGAGAGTAAATTTCTTGAAAAAGACTTTTTAACTTAAATTTCTTGGCCAAACCTTTTCCTACTTCAATTGGAATTCCCTTCCTATTAAATATACTCTTCCTAAGACTCTAGAGGCTGTCTTGATCATCCATCTTGAATATCTTTGATTTCTTTGTCTTGAATAAAGCTTTGAGAAACATGTAACCCTTTGGCATCATCAAAACATTCAGCTTGATCCTTTGTCTACACCATGCGACCCCAAACCATGAACGCTTGACCATTGCTTCGTTTTATATGGATGGTCGTGCCCTGGTGTGGTTCCAGTGGATGACTAGCAACAGCCAGTTCACCTCTTGGCCAGTTTTTCTTCAAGCCTTGCAAACTCGATTCATGAGGACCCGACAGGTGCTTTATTCAAGCTAACACAGAAGGGTACTGTTAAAAATGAAATCAAAACTCTAAAAAAAAACCTTATTTTATAACATAGAACTAATTTGTTTTATTCTTCTGTGAAATTCCTTTATTAATCATTTAATTAAATATATTTATATAGTCGAATTACATAATTGAAAATTATTTTTTAATCATTTAAAATAATACATTTATCTTAATTTACATACTTTCCTTTCCAATTATATTATTATTAATTATATATAACACTTATATATAATTATTTTAATTTAAATATATTTAATAATTACATTAGACGGAATAAATTATCCTTATTATACACATAATCAAATCACCACATATGCTTTCAAGTATAGTTTAAAATATCCTCTTCATCCATATTCTTTCATGTCTTTAATTCTTTTGACTTTGTACATTCGAAAAGAAAAACAAAATCTAGTAAATCAAACTTAAAGTGTAACATCCCAATTTTTTAAACTAAATTAAAAATGATTGTTATTTATAAATAAATAGAATTTTAAAAAATGATTAGATTTTATAAATAAATAAATAAGGAGATATAATTATTAATTAAAATAATGATTTGAGAGAAAATAAAAAGGATATTTTATTTATTTGTTTGATAGAAAATAAAATAAAGTTTGTTTTTATAAAATAATAAATAATAAATAAATAAATAGAGTAAATAATAGGTTGTAAATGCCCCTAATTATAAATAGCAACATGCTAGGTCAGTTTTCAGACTGACTCCTCAGCCTCCTCTGTCTCACAATTTCGTTTTTTCTCTCTTATCTCAAAACCCTTTCTTTTTCCCGCAGCCTACCAAACCTGTCTCAGAAAAACGACGATCTGGGACTCGTTCACCGTTGGATCGTCTTGAAATTTGAGTATCACGTTCATAACGCAATTTCGAACATTCTCACCGTTTGGAATTTAAATATTATATCTGAGCTTAGAGGAAAACCCTTCGCATTGTAGCATTTTAATTTCCCACAAAAACCTAAAACTACGATCCTGGTTTCGTTAACCGTTGGATTTTCATGAAATTTGGATATGTTGTTAGAAATTAAATTTCGAACATTTTCACCGTTGGGATTTTCGAGATAATATTGGTGAAGGGAGAAAAAGGAATCGCATGAAGACAATACAAGTGGAGGTTTCAATCTCTTCTCTGTCGGAGGAGTCGGAGGAATAATTGAAGGAATCTCAGGAAATCGCTAGAGATGTTACTATCACTGGCTGAAGACACGTGAGTCCGCTCAAAGGTAAGGGATGAGTTATTCGCAATTTGGGGTTAGAATGAACATGTGTAGGGATCCTTAGAGAACTAAATTTGGGTTTATTTTGGGATGTTTATTGAATTATAATTTTTCCTTTATGATTATAAATACAATATTATTGTGTTCTATGTACCAATTGATGTCCTGATGAGAATTGACTGATAAACTTGAGTGCTCTTGATATCTTTGTGTTTAACCCTTGAATTTGATTAATTGATTTTGATATAATCGTGAGAAACTATTTCTGGGATTTTACACCCCATGTTGTGATGAAATCTTTTGTATAAATTGTTATGTTGGGGTTATGAAATGATGATTCAAACTGTGATTATGTGATAAATTGAACATGTGACGGATGATGAAATACATGTGTATTGAGATGAGATGTGTGTATTGAGTTGTGAACTATGAATTGTGCAATTACACAATTGTAAGACCCTTTAAGGGCGACGAGTATTGTGATGGGATCCATTGTGGGAACCCGACGAGTTAAAATGATTTTGAAAACAATTGAGTAGTTGTGTATATTGCATAGTTCGTAGGTAAAGTGAATATGATTAATGAGATGTGATAACATGTTATTTTGAGATTATACCATTGCGATTGAGATCGAGTGTATGTGATAAATTGTGTATGTATGTGATTGAGATGTTGTGTGCATTGAGTATTAACTATGAATTATACAATCACACGACTATAAGTCCCTTTAAGAGCGACGAGTTAATGCTAAGTCCCTTTAAGGGCGACGAGTTAATGTTAAGTCCCTTTATGGGCGACGAGTTAATGTTAAGTCCCTTTTAGGGCGACAAGTTAAAGCTATTTTGAGAACAATTGAGGAGTCGTGTGTTTTGTACAGTTCATAGATAGAGTCTGTGTGCTAAAATATTTTCTGGGTTGAACCTGAATCAGGAGGGAGAGGCCCTGACGGACTCTTCGGAGTGTAGGCCTTGGGGGTCACACGGTTTGAGTGCTCCTTTAAGCCTATGTTGATCCCATATGGTTGGAGCATTCTCACAAAACACTGTGACCCTGACTGGTCTCCCTATGATATTACCTAGTGAGAGTGACTTGACTTGCTAGTGTGTGGTTTGTCTTGTACTTCTAGGCGCCCGACGAGGTTTTTCACTGATATGGTACCACATTGAATATAGGCTTGAGTCTTAGCATAACTATTGCATACGCTTGCTAATTGTTTATTATGAAATTGATGTGTTATTATGTCTTGATCGAAGTGTGTGATTCCTGTGTATTGTGATTGATGATTGAAAGGTGTGATTGATGGATGAAAAGTGTGATTGATGAATGACAAAGTGATGAAATAATGTGAGATATGCTAAGTAAATTGTATTTGGCTACTATATGTTGTGTTGTTTCTCTCTAGTAGTTAGAAATGTGATAACTCACTCTCGGTTTGCTGTTTGTGTTTGGATCCTGTGATGATCTTGAACTTTGTATTCGGGGGAGCAGATGAATAGGTGGATGACTATGAAGAACCTCATGCTAGAGGGCACGGGAACACCACGCTCTGATAGGATGTGACATTAGGATATAGGTTCTATATTAATTGCATGAAACTTAGATGACCTTCTTTGAGCCGAGATGACTTTATTATTTATTTGGACAAGAATATGATGTAGAAGAAAGTGAATGTGAGCCTTTTACCCATTTGAAAGGCTTGTATTTAAAATGTTTTAAAAATACTTTTAATTAATATTTGAATTTTTATTCCTTTATTAATATATATGTGAGGGGTAGAGGGTGTCACATAAAGCAATGAGAATAGGTAAACTTAGTGATTTAACATAGTAATGAAAATAAATGGTAATTATTATATGTTGGATCAAGTGGCCTCGAAATAATTAAGAAGGGGGGGTTGAATTAATTATTAATTAACCTTTGCTAATTGAAAATCTATCCTTCTTAATGTTACCAAAAGTAAAAGCTATAATTAAAGTGCACAGCGGAAAATAAAGAGTGTAGGGAAGAAGAAAACAAACACAAGAGTTTTATACTGGTTCGGCAACAACCCATGCCTACATCCAGTCCCCAAGTGACCTGCGGTCCTTGAGATTTCTTTTCAACCTTGTAAAATCCTTTACAAGCATAGATCCACAAGGGATGTACCCTCCCTTGTTCTCTTTGAACAACCTAGTGGATGTACCCTCCACTAGAACTGATCCACAAGAGATGTACCCTCTCTTGTTCTCAGTCACAACAACCCAAGTAGATGTACCCTCTACTTGTACCACAAAGGATGTACCCTCCAATGTGTTAAGACAAAGTTCTCAGGCGGTTAGTCCTTCGAAAATTTGTGAAGGGGGAAACAAAAGAATTCTCAGGCGGTTAGTCCTTTGAAATCTTTTGTTTATGGGAAAGGGAAGAATCAAAAGAAATCTCAGACTGTGTCGTTTTGAATTCTTTGACAAGGGAGAAGGGAGAAACAAAAGAATTCAGGCGGTTAGTCCTTGGCGAATTCTTTTTTGCAAAGGGAGAAGGGAATGAAAAAGATGAATAACACACTTTTGTTTTCGAGGTTTAGAAAACCAGAAAACTTTAGAAAGCTTTTGCCAAAGAATGAAGAAGAAGAATTTCAAGAAGATGTTCAAAGAGATTCAAAGATTGTAAAGGATTGTAATTGATTGTAAAAAATTGTTCTTAATGAATGTTTAAATGCAAGTTAAGGTCTTGCTTTTATAGACTCTTCATGTCTGGTCAAGAAAACCATTAGAAGAGTTATAACTTTTAGAAAAACTTGAAAAACCATTGGAAGATTTACATCTTTTGATTTTTATTCAAAACTTATCACTGGTAATCGATTACCAAATCATTGTAATCGATTACATAAAGCATTTTTGTGAAAGGATGTGACTCTTCACAATTGAATTTGAATTTCAACGTTCAAACACACTGGTAATCGATTATCAAAATCTTGTAATCGATTACACCATTTTGAAATTAATTGGAACGTTGTAAATTCAGTTTAAAAGCTTTTGAAAACAAATTTTGCTACTGGTAATTGATTACAGTGAATTGGTAATCGATTACCAGAGAGTAAAAACTCTTTGGTAAAAGCTTTTGTGAAAACTTCATGTGCTACTCATTGTTTTGAAAAACTTTTTTTTTGTACTTATCTTGATTGAGTTTTTTCTTGATTCTTGTATCTTGAGTCTTGAATCTTGATCTTGATTATTCTTGATTCTTAATTCTTGGTTCTTGAAACTTGAAACTTGATTCTTGAACTGTTCTTGACTCAATCTTAAAGTTCTTGACTCAATCTTGAAATCATTCTCTCGGGCTTTTTGTCATCATCTTCGTTATCATCAAAACACCTTGAATCAATCTTGATTCATTATCATGAATCAATCTTGATTCAATTATGAAGCTTGTTTCTACAATCTCCCCCTTTTTGATGATGACAACCCTGAAATCAAGATACACATACACATATTTTTTCCTAGTCGATCACTCACTTAATTTTCCATATTTTCCATATTCTCCCCCTTTGTTTTTGAGTTTAAGCTTCACTTTGAAATTAAGTTAATTACTTATGTGAGTTCTTGATTTAATCCCTATTTCTCTCCCCCTTTGGCATCAACAAAAAGCCAAGGTGCGTAACAAGTGAAAAACATACATACACTACTAATCATACACAAGGCATTCATTAAAGAGTATACACCAATCATGAAGCAAGAAACATGAATAGATCAAATATATAAAAAACCACATAGTCATATAACATAATTCATAATTGTTCAGTCATACCATGCAAATAAAAGAAATACTAAATTGTTCAAATGTCATAATAATATAGCCAAATACACGGCTAGAAATCAAAGTACTAATAATATTAAAAATAATAGAAAACTAAGATGATGGTGGCTGTGGTGGTGGTAGATCAAAGCTTGTACGAATGTAAGAAACATCTTCTTCAACCTTGGTGATCCTTGACTCCATCTCATTGAAATGCATGCCCACTTGTAACTCCAAGGTATCAAACCTTTCACCAACAAAGGTTTGAAGACCATCAAACCTGTCTAAAATCTTTTGAAGAAGAGAGGAATCTTCTCCACCATGTAAGTGTCCTTCTTCATCGATGGGTTGAGCACCCTTTTTCACCCAAGAGCCATCATGCTCTTTTCGGTAACCAAAGGATGCAATCACTACAGCGCGTATTAGAAAAGATCTCTTGATTGGAACATAAGGTTCAGAATCAAGAGAAAAGTTGAAGTGTTGAATATGGCAATGGAGCATTTAATCGCAATGCCTTATGCATGCGATATCGGACTAAGTGTGCCCAATCAATTTGTCGGCCTTTATGAAAAGCCCACATAACAATAAGATCTTCTTCAGAAACCTGTGCAAGGTTTGAAGATCTTGGAAGCAAGATACGCACAATGAGATGATGAAGGATGCGGCTTTCAAACGCCAATGAACCGGCAAGAAGCCTTCTGGTCATATCCGCTTGGTTGGTGCAAACCAACCGGCGGGCATCATGCACAGAGAATTCATATTTCCAGTCATCAATCAGTGTACCTTCAAATGGTACACCTTCACTGGATAATTGGGTTAAATCATAGAATAGGGATTGGTCAATGACCATTTTAATCCCATAAACTTCAAAAATTAAAGTGCCTTCTTGGATTTCTAGGTTTGAATAGAAGGCTTTAACTAAGTCAGAGTAAATAGGCAATTTTAAAGACATGAAAGGAATAAGATTGGAGTTTTCAAATGCTTGAATGCATTCAAAACTCTCATTTGAATAGAAATCCATATCAATGAATTTTGGATCAATAATGGAACAAGAAGAGAAAAGATTTGTGTACCGTATCCGCTGTTCTTCGGATGAGAACAATGAGGAAGAGGAAATGGAGGAAAGAATCTGAGTTTCTTGAGCCTCGAAATGTCATTGGTTTCGACTCGAAGAACCCTTTTGCTTCTTTGATGGTTCCGCCATTTGAAGGGATTATTTGAAATTTCAATCGGTTCAAATGAAAAAAGATGAAGTTTAGGCTTTGTGGGGAGTAATTTGGGCAAGAAATGAGTGAGATATGGCAGAAGGGAGAATTGGGAACGAGGGTTTTCGAAAAAGAGAGAAGATGCAGATTTTTTATTTTGAATTTTGAATATATAGGGGCAGGGACGCGTTGTAATCGATTACAGAATTTGGTAATCGATTACACCTTACTTTAACTGCCTGTAATCGATTACACTAATATGGTAATTGATTACCAGAAAGCATTTTAGCCAAAAATAAAGGCTGACTGACTTTTAAGGGAAAAGCAATTTGAATGAATGTCAAAATACTTTCTTAAAGAAAATGTATATTACAAAATACTTTATGAATGAATCTTAATCAAGTAATTTACATATCATATTCAAAATCATGCATAATTATTTAAGGGATATATATATATATATATATTCAATTCTATCACAATAATCAACTCAACTCAAGTATTAAAGAGTAAAGATCATAAATATTATCAAAATTCTAAAGGAGACTTCATGCTTTGAGAAAGAAAAAAAAATTAACTCAATCAAGAACATATAAACACATACTCACAATTTCAATCAATCAAGACAAACAAATAAAAATTTTGTTAGTCATCATAATCAAATTAATTGAAAGGAAAATTTCAACCGAAATAAACTTTTCAAAAGAGAAAGGTTTTGATGTTACCTTTTTTCATGATTAAAGGTATCTAGATCTTCAAAGATGAAAGTCATACTTTTTTCTTTTTGCTTAATCTTCTTGAGACATGTTCCCATCACTCTCATAATCCTTGGTTAAAAGGTTGATCTCCTTTTCTGAACCATCGGATGAATCATTGTCATCCCATGCAATGTAGGCCTTCTTGGTCCTTCTTTCATCATACCTTTTCTTATCACTTTTCTCTGGCCATTCTTCATTTGAAGAACAATTAGCTTTGATGTGACCAAGTTGGTTGCATTTGTAACATCTAAGAACTTGAGAGTCTTCTTGTGATCTTCTTCCATTGTTGAAGTTCTGACGCCTCTCGATTCTTCTTCTCTTGACAAATTTCTGGAACTTCTTCACAAAGAGTGAGAAGTCTTCTTCATCATCTGAATAAATTTCTGGAACTTCTTCATTTTCTTCTTGTATTGATGATTAGGCTTTAAGTGCTATACTTCTCTTCTTTTGTTGGTTTCTTCATTTTGATTAAGACGTTGGAGTTCCATTTCATGTTCCTGCAATTTTCCAAACAAAGTAGCAAGAGACATAGAAGAGAGATCTTTACTTTCAGAAATAGCAGTTACCTTGGGCTGCCATTCCCTACTTAAGGATCTTAAAACTTTATAAATTAAATCTTCATTAGGGAAGATTTTTCCTAAAGAGACAAGATGGTTAACTATATGTGTAAATCTTTTATGCATGCTATGAATGTTTTCATTAGGGTTCATCCTAAACAATTCATATTCATGTGTAAGGGTATTTACTCTAGATCTTTTTACATCAGCGGTGCCTTCATGTGTTAGTTGGAGAGTATCTCACATCTCCTTGGCATTTGTGCAGTTTGACACTCTAAAATACTCATCTATTCCTAGGGTTGAGGTAATAATGTTTTTGGCTTTAAGATCATACTGGATTCTTCTTCTATCTTCTTCAGTCCACTTATCTCTAGGTTTTTGTGTTGTGGTACTTGTGCTTACATCTACTACAGTGGGTATGTAAGGTCCTATTTCTATTGCTTCCCAAATGTTTAAATCTATGGCTTCAATGAAAATCTGCATACGGGTTTTCCAATAGTGGTAACCCTCACCATTGAAGATAGATGGTCTATGGATAGAATTTTTTTCAGGAAACAAAGAATTTGAAGAGGCCATGAATCTTGAGGTGGTTAAACTTTCTACAAGAAACCTGCTCTGATACCACTTGTTGGATCAAGTGGCCTCGAAATAATTAAGAAGGGGGGGGGTTGAATTAATTATTAATGTTGGATCGAGTGACCTCAAAATAATTAAGAAGGGGGTTGAATTAATTATTTCTAAACCGTTACTAATTAAAAATTACTCTTCTAAGGCTTTTACTAAATTGTTAAGAGAATGAGGAGTAGAAGAGAAACTTAACAGAAAGTAAAAGCGGAAATTAAATGCACAGCGGAAACTAAAAGAGTAGGGAAAAAGGAAACAAACACACAAGAGTTTTTATACTGGTTCGGCAACAACCCGTGCCTACATCCTGTCCCCAAGCGACCTGCGGTCCTTGAGATTTCTTTCAACCTTGTAAAAATCCTTTTACAAGCAAAGATCCACAAGGGATGTACCCTCCCTTGTTCTCTTTGAACCTAGTGGATGTACCCTCCACTAGAACTGATCCACAAGAGATGTACCCTCTCTTGTTCTCAGTCAAACCCAAGTAGATGTACCCTCTACATGTACCACAAAGGATGTACCCTCCAATGTGTTGAGACAAAGATCTCAGGCTGTTAAACCTTTGATACTTTGTGAATGGGGATGCAAAAGAATTCTCAGGCGGTTAGTCCTTTGAACACTTTTGTATAAGGGAATGGGAAGAATCAAAAGAATTCTCAGACTGTGTCGTTTTGAATTCTTTGACAAGCGAGAAGGGAGACACAAAAGAATTCAGGTGGTTAGTCCTTTGTTCTTTTGGAAAAGGGAGAAGAGAGACACAAAAAGAATTCAGGCGGTTAGTCCTTGGCGAATTCTTTTTGGCAAAGGAAGAAGAGAATGAAAAGATGAATAGCACAAGTTTTCAAGGTTTGGAAAACCAGAAAACTTCAGAAAGCTTTTGGTACAAAGAAGAAGAAGAAGTTCAAAGAGATTCAAGGCTTGTAAAGGATTGATCAAATGAATGTAAAAAGTGTAAAAGTATCTATCGAAAGGCAAAACAAAGCCTTGCTTTTATAGACTCTTCATGTCTGGTCAAGACAACCATTTAGAAGAGTTTTAACTTTTAGAAAAACTTAAAACCAATTTGAAAAAGTCAAAAACCTTTTGAAGAGTTACATCTTTTGATTTATTCAGAAACAAACACTGGTAATCGATTACCAAATTAGTGTAATCTATTACACAAAGCTTTTGTGTGAAAGGATGTGACTCTTCACATTTGAATTTGAATTTCAACGTTCAAAGGCACTGGTAATCGATTACCAAAACATTGTAATCGATTACAGCTTTTTGAAAATAATTGGAACGTTGTAAATTCAATATGAAAACTTTTTCAAAACACTTTTGCTACTGGTAATCGATTACCAGAGAGTAAAAACTCTTTGGTAAAGGGTTTTGTCAAAAACTCATGTGCTATTCAAAGTTTTTTAAAAAACTTTTTAATACTTATCTTGATTGAGTCTTCTCTTCATTCTTGAATCTTGAGTCTTGAATCTTGATCTTGATTCTTGAGATCTTGAACCTTGAATCTTGATTCTTGTCTCTAGACTTTCTTCTTGAGTCTTGAATTCTTCTTGATTCTTATCTTGAACTCTTGAATTGTTCTTGATTGATCTTTGAGCTTTTTGTCATCACCTTTGTCGTCATCTTTTGTTATCATCATTGTTATCATCAAAACACCTTTGAATCACCTTTGATTCACCATGAAGCTTTGCTTCTACAATTAATTAACCTTTACTAATTGAAAATCTATTCTTCTTAATGTTACCAAAAGTAAAAGCAATAATTAAAGTGCACAGTGGAAAATAAAGAGTGTAGGGAAGAAGAAAACAAACACAAGAGTTTAATACTGGTTCGGCAACAACCTGTGCCTACATCCAATCCCCAAGCAACCTGCGGTCCTTGAGATTTCTTTTCAACCTTGTAAAATCCTTTACAAGCAAATATCCACAAGGGATGTACCCTCCCTTGTTCTCTTTGAATAACCTAGTGAATGTACCCTCCACTAGAATTGATCCACAAGAGATGTACTGATGTGCCATCATTTTCTTCTATTTTCTAAACCCTTTTTGCACCATTTTAATTATTGATTGGTCTTAATTGTCAATTAATTAGGCAGTTTTATTATTTGGGCTCATTTAGCTAATTTGATGTTTTTAATCTAATTTCAGGAATTAATGAAACATTGGGCTTAATCTGGATTTTGGTTGTGGACTTGAAGAGGGCAAATAAAGCAGCGCTTACCTTAGTTAATTTCTAATTAGGAAATTTCGCAATTTTATTTTATGTTGTTCAGTGTTTATTTCGTTTTGGGCCAGAGTATTGTAATAGGGCCCAGTGACTTTGAGTGACTCTTTTTAAATAGTTGCCTTGGGATTCGTGCAGGGCATTCTATTCTGTTATGCTATTCATTATTCAGAGCTTTGTTTTAGGGTTTTTCGTTTTTCTGTTTTGATGCTTCTGAGTTCGTAATGCAATTTTACATTTTCTGCTTCTAATTACAATTTCGTTCTTGCATCTTCTTCTACTCTCATTTACGTTTCTGTTCCATTTTACATTTATGTTCATTTACGTTTCTGTTCATTTACGTTTCCGTTCATTTACGTTTCTGCTTCATGTTTCAATTGCATTTTCTATTTGAATCCATGGAAGGCTAGATTTTCTGGTGTTGTTTCCTTTTGAGGACGAAGCCCAACTCTCTTTGAGGTTTCGCTTGTAATGTGGTTTCCTGGCAGTTTTCCCTTCACCAGTTATCCCAATTTCGTGAATATTAATCAGTTCACGCTTCGTGTTCGATTAATTGCCTCTGAGCCTAACTTGCGTTCATGCTTAATGGATGAAGGGCTAACTGGTGTATGTGGTGCCTAATCACGTATTGAAAACCCTAAGTTGATTTTCGCTTAGTAAATTGAAATAGGGTTGGATTAAGTGGTTGACTGTTAGGGACGAATTCTCCATAACCCAGGATAAGAGAGTGGCTTCTGAATCAGAGGAAACAACCCGTTTTTAATATTAGTAGTTTCGTATTCCATTTTATTTGTTCTGCTCTTTAATTACCAAACAACCAACCCCCCCCCCCATCGTTACTGTTACTGCAAGCATATTATGAACATTTGGCTTGTCACTGCGCGTTGGGAAACGACCTAGGATCACTTCCTAGTTACTGCATTTTCATGTTTATTTGATTCGGGTACGGCCTCGATCAAATTTGGCGCCGTTTCCGGGGAGCAGTGTCCAAAGGTTCATAATAGCTAGCTAGTGTTGTGTGTTTAATCCTTTCGTGTTTTATGTTTAATTGTTAGTATTGTGTTAGTATGTGTGTTAGTGTTGATTAGTGTCCTGGTATTTTGTTTAATGTGTGTTCTGTTTCAGTTTTACCATTAAGCGTTTCCCCTGTTTCAGTCTTGGGTGTTTTGCTGTGAAGATTGTGCTTGAAAACAGAGTAGTAGTAGAAATCAGCTTGCGGAAAAACAGAGTAGTAGTAGAAATCAATTAGAGACGGATTTTAGCGACCACCCATGCTGAATTAATTGGGATTTTTTGTTTTAGTAGCTAGGGTTGTTATTTTTGGCTGAATTTTTTTGTGGTAACTTCTTTTAATCCATATTTTGTGGGAAAAATAGCTAGAGCCTTTAGTTTGGTCAGATTTGAAAGTTCCAAAAAACTAGCAAATTTTGTGTTTGTCAAAACTTCAAACGGCCATAACTTTTGCTCCGGTTATCAGAATCGCAATTATTATATATGCATTTGGGGTAGAAAAAAATTTCCTACGCCGTGGCAGCCGGCCTACGGCCGGCTAAGGTCTCCATCGTCCAAAAAAAGCGATTCTGTCAAAAGTTTTTTATTTTTCAAGTTTTATTCACTTATTTTTCTTAACCTACCAATTTTAGCTTTCATAGTTAGACTTTGAATTTTTGTCTGAAATTTTTTGTGCTATCTTCTCATCATTTTATAAGGTTGCTCACAAAATTTCAAGTCATTTGGATATCATTTGAGGGTAGATGTAGTTCAAACCTACACCTTTATTTACATGACAAGGCAACTAGTTGTGTGCATCCTGAATGTAGTGTATGACTAGAGGCAATCCATCTGACTTACAACCCTTTGATCCTGAGATAGATAGGACATTTCATAGATTAGTTAGGCATCATTTTATACCTTTTGATCATTCTGAGCATTCCATAACTGGTGAATCTGTGCATTCTGTTATTGGTGATTTTGAACATCCTGATCTTGAGCATTATAATTTTGAGCATTCTGATTCTGAGCATTCTGATTTTGCACATTCTGAGAACATGGCACAACCTCCACCTTGTGAGAGGACTCTAAGGGAAATGGCTGCACCTGATTTCACCTATGAAAGCTTGTGCATCCAATACCCCGATGAGGATGTCCCATATGTTCTTAAAACTGGACTGATTCATTTGCTTCCAAAGTTTCATGGCCTTGAAGGTGAAGACCCGCACAAACATTTGAAAGAATTTCACATTCTCTGCTCCACCATGAAACCCCCAGATGTCCAAGAGGATCACATATTTCTGAAGGCTTTTCCTCATTCATTAGAGGGAGTGGCAAAGGACTGGCTGTATTACCTTGCTCCAAGGTCCATCACAAGTTGGGATGACCTTAAGAGAGTATTCTTAGAAAAAAATTTCCCTGCTTCCAGGACCACAACCATCAGGAAGGATATCTCAGGTATTAGACAACTTAGTGGAGAGAGCCTGTATGAGTACTGGGAGAGATTTAAGAAACTATGTGCCAGTTGCCCCCACCATCAGATTTCAGAACAGCTTCTTCTCCAATATTTTTATGAAGGACTCAGTAATATGGAGAGAAGTATGATAGATGCTGCCAGTGGTGGAGCCCTTGGAGACATGACTCCTGCTGAAGCCAGAAATTTAATTGAGAAGATGGCTTCCAACTCCCAGCAGTTTAGCGCCAGAAATGATGCCATAGTCATTAGAGGAGTGCATGAGGTAGCTACAAACCCATCTGCATCATCTGAAACTAAGAAGCTTGAAGGCAAACTGGATGCATTGGTTAACTTGGTAACCCAGCTGGCCTTGAATCAGAAATCTGTACCTGTTGCAAGGGTTTATGGTTTGTGCTCCTCTGCTGACCACCATACAGACCTTTGCCCTTCCATGCAGCAACCTGGAGCAATTGAGCAGCCTGAAGCTTATGCTGCAAATATTTACAATAGACCTCCTCAACCTCAGCAGCAAAACCAACCACAGCAGAACAATTATGACCTTTCCAGCAACAGATACAACCCTGGATGGAGGAATCACCCTAACCTCAGATGGTCCAGCCCTCAGCAACAACAACAACAGCCTGCTCCTTCCTTCCAAAATGTTGCTGGCCCAAGCAGACCATACATTCCTCCACCAATCCAACAATAGCAACAACCCCAGAAACAGCCAACAGTTGAGGCCCCTCCACAACCTTCCCTCGAAGAACTTGTGAGGCAAATGACTATGCAGAACATGCAGTTTCAGCAAGAGACCAGAGCCTCCATTCAGAGCTTAACCAATCAGATGGGACAATTAGCTACCCAATTGAATCAACAACAGTCCCAGAATTCTGACAAGCTGCCTTCTCAAGCTGTCCAAAATCCCAAAAATGTCAGTGCCATTTCATTGAGGTCGGGAAAGCAGTGTCAAGGACCTCAACCCGTAGCACCTTCCTCATCTGCAAATGAACCTGCCAAACTTCACTCTATTCCAGAAAAAGGTGATGACAAAAATTTACCTAACAATTTCTGTGCAGGTGAATCTTCTTCCACAGGTAATTCTGATTTGCAGAAGCAGCACATTCCCCCTCTTCCATTCCCTCCAAGAGCAGTTTCCAACAAAAAAATGGAAGAGGCAGAGAAAGAGATCTTGGAAACGTTTAGAAAAGTAGAGGTAAACATACCTCTGTTGGATGCAATAAAGCAAATTCCAAGATATGCCAAATTCTTGAAGGAGCTGTGCACTAATAAGCGGAAGCTTAAAGGAAGTGAACGAATTAGCATGGGCAGAAATGTCTCCGCATTGATTGGTAAATCTGTTCCTCAAATTCTTGAAAAATGCAAAGATCCAGGTACATTCAGCATACCTTGTATCATAGGGAATAGTAAGTTTGACAATGCCATGCTAGATTTAGGAGCTTCTATTAGTGTTATGCCTCTGTCTATTTTTAATTCTCTATCTCTAGGCCCCTTGCAGTCAACTGATGTGGTAATTCATTTAGCTAATAGAAGTGTTGCCTACCCTGTTGGTTTCATAGAAGATGTCTTAGTTAGAGTTGGTGAACTGATTTTCCCTGTTGATTTTTATATTTTGAATATGGAAGATGGATTTTCTCAAGGATCAGTTCCCATCATTCTAGGCAGACCCTTTATGAAAACTGCTAGAACTAAGATAGATGTTTATGCAGGCACACTGTCTATGGAATTTGGTGACATAACTGTTCATTTTAATATTCTGGATGCTATGAAATACCCATCTGAAGATCTTTCTGTATTTCGTGCTGAAATAATTGACCATGTTGTTGATGAATACATGATTGATCTTTATTCTAATCTGCATGCCTCTCACTCTTCATGCATTGAGTCTGAAATTGTACTTGATCATATGTCTGAATTTGATGCTGAGAGTGAATCTGAGAGTGATATTGATTGCATGCCTGGTGGTGGTGTTTTACCTCTTGAGATTGATTTTATAGAGTCAGATAGGACTAACCATGTTTCAGGAAGTACACATACCTCTGACTTTCTTTATGAGGTAAAGGCTAAGAAACCATCTCCTTCTACCACTGTCCAGCCGACCACACCAGAATTGAAGCCTCTGCCATCAAATTTAAAATACGCTTACTTGGATGATAGCAAGAGTTTTCCAGTGATTATATCTGCCTCCCTTGCTGATGAACAAGAGGAGAAGTTGTTGTCAGTTCTCAAGAAGCATAAGAAGGCTATAGGCTGGACCCTGGCGGACATTCCTGGTATTAGCCCATCCACATGTATGCATCGAATAAATTTAGAGGATGGAGCTAAACCAGTAAGACAACCACAGAGAAGACTCAACCCGGTGATTCTTGATGTAGTAAAGAAGGAGATAACCAAGCTTTTGCAAGCTGGAATCATTTATCCTATCTCCGATAGCCAACGGGTGAGTCCCGTCCAGGTAGTCCTGAAGAAGACTGGCCTCACAGTGATCAGAAATGAGAAGGAGGAGCTGATTCCTACTCGGGTGCAGAACAGTTGGAGAGTCTGCATTGACTATAGGAGGCTGAACCAGGTTACCAAAAAGGACCATTTTTCCCTGCCATTCATTGACCAGATGCTTGAACGCCTGGCAGGTAAATCCCACTATTGTTTCCTTAATGGTTTTTCTGGTTATATGCAAATTACTATTGCTCCTGAGGATCAGGAAAAGACCACATTCACCTGCCCCTTCGGCACTTTTGCTTATAGGAGGATGCCTTTCGGCCTGTGCAATGCCCCTGGTACCTTCCAGCGGTGCATGATTAGTATTTTCAGTGATTTTTTAGAAAATTGCATAGAGGTGTTTATGGATGATTTCACTGTATATGGATCCTCTTTTGATGGTTGTTTGAATAGTTTGGAAAAAGTTTTGAATAGATGCATTGAAACTAACCTTGTTCTAAATTTTGAAAAATGTCATTTTATGGTTGAGCAAGGTATAGTTTTAGGCCACATTATTTCCAATAAGGGTATTGAAGTAGATCCTGCAAAAATTTCTGTTATTTCACAATTGCCTTACCCCTCTTGTGTGCGAGAGGTGCGATCTTTTCTTGGTCATGCAGGATTCTACAGGCGCTTTATAAGGGATTTTAGCAAAGTAGCCCTTCCACTGTCCAACTTGTTGCAAAAGGAGGTGGAGTTTGACTTTAATGACAGATGCAAAGAGGCTTTTGATTGCCTCAAAAGAGCGTTGACTACCACCCCCATCATCCAGGCACCCGATTGGACAGCCCCTTTTGAGCTTATGTGTGATGCATCAAATTATGCATTGGGGGCTGTCCTTGCTCAGAAAATTGATAAATTGCCCAAGGTGATATATTATGCTTCTAGGACTTTAGATGCTGCCCAAGCAAATTATACTACTACTGAGAAAGAGCTTCTAGCCATAGTTTTTGCTCTTGAAAAATTTCGATCTTATTTGCTTGGTACTCGCATTATTGTTTATACTGACCATGCAGCTCTAAAGTACTTGTTGAAGAAGGCTGATTCTAAGCCTAGGTTGATCCGATGGATGCTCTGGCTCCAAGAGTTTGACTTGGAGATCCGTGATAGGAGCGGAGCACAAAATCTAGTTGCTGATCATTTGAGTCGGATCGAACGTGTCTCTGATGCAGATTCACCTATTCGGGATGATTTCCCGGATGATCATTTGTATATATTGTATAGTATTTCTGACTCTCTTTCTACTCCCTGGTTTGCTAACATTGTCAATTATTTAGTTGCCTCTGTTTTTCCTCCCTTAGCATCTAAGGCCCAAAAAGATAAGATTAAAAGTGATGCTAAGCATTTTATTTGGGATGACCCCTACTTGTGGAAATTGTGCAGTGATCAAGTCATTAGACGGTGCATTCCAGATCATGAGACTGACTCAGTCCTGCAGTTCTGTCATTCTTCCGCACCGGGAGGTCATCTGGGTGTTCAAAGGACAGCTCGCAAAGTGCTTGATTGTGGTTTTTATTGGCCCACCATCTTTAAAGATGCGTGGAAGATCTGCAGCACTTGTGAGCAGTGTCAGAGAGCAGGAAATACACTTACATGGCGACAACAAATGCCTCAGCAACCTATGCTATTCTGTGAGGTGTTTGATGTCTGGGGTATAGATTTCATGGGTCCTTTTCCTGTCTCTTTTGGTTATGTTTACATTCTCCTTGCAGTTGACTATGTTTCAAAATGGGTGGAAGCCAAGCCCACTAGAACTAATGATGCTAAAGTTGTCGCAGACTTTGTCAGGTCTAATCTGTTTTGCAGGTTTGGAGTACCTAAAGCAATTGTTAGTGGTCAAGGAACCCATTTTTGCAACAGGACAATGCATGCCCTGCTTAAAAAGTACGGGGTGGTACACAGAGTATCCACACCATACCACCCCCAGACTAATGGACAGGCAGAAATTTCTAACAGGGAAATCAAGAGAATTCTAGAGAAGATTGTGCAGCCAAGCAGGAAAGATTGGAGTACCAGGCTTGATGATGCTCTCTGGGCACATCGGACTGCCTACAAAGCACCCATAGGAATGTCTCCTTATCGGGTTGTCTTTGGAAAGGCATGTCATCTTCTAGTGGAAATTGAGCACAAAGCATACTGGGCAGTGAAGACTTGCAACTTCTCTATGGATCAAGCTGGCGAGGAAAGGAAGTTGCAACTGAGTGAGTTAGATGAAATCCGCCTAGAAGCCTACGAGAATGCCAAGTTCTACAAAGAAAAGACCAAGAAGTTCCATGATAGCATGATAGTTAAAAAAGACTTCGTGGTTGGGCAAAAAGTGTTATTGTATAATTCTAGGCTTGGACTCATGAGTGGTAAGTTGAGGTCTAAGTGGATTGGTCCTTTTGTTGTTACTAATGTTTTTCCTTATGGTACAGTTGAGATCAAAAGCGACTCCACAAATAAGAGCTTCAAGGTCAACGGACATCGACTTAAGCCATTCCTCACGAACCCTTCTTTAGTGGACGTAGTGGTGGAAGAGACTTCCTTACTCCACCCTACTCTTCCTCCACCATGACTTAGGGAGTTTTTCTTTTCCTATCTCCTTCTTTGCTTTTATTACACTTGTCCGATTCTCTTTGATGATTTAATTGTTTTTAATCTTTTAATTGTGCTACATTGAGGACAATGTGTTGTTTAAGTATGGGGGGGAGTGTTATTTGGTTTTGCTAGTTTTGATGGTTTTGTTAATATGCTAGTTGTGTTAATTTGTTAATGTTGTTAGTTTCGTCGGATTTTTAGTTTAATATTTTGGGTCAATTTTGTGTGCACGTACAACTTTGCATGTTTTTCTTTGAATTATAGGATATGTTCAAGAAATGGGTAATTGTTTTGAAAATAAAAGTTCTTGACATTTTGTGACTTGAAATCCTTGATTCTTCTCTACATGTCATGATAGTTTTGAAAGCTCAATTTGAAAGTGTTGATTTTACCTTTGTGAGAATTTGAGCCATCCATCATTATAATCATTTGGTGTGTTTTGCCCCATTGATTGCTTGCACAATAGCCTTGGCTTGATTCTTGTTGATGCGTCCTAATTCACATGCATATTTGGAAATGATTAAGGCAATTTTGTTCTTATAAGCTTCTAGCCAAATGGACTTACCTTGAATTAATTTCTTTGATAGCCCTTTTGAGCCTTGTTTCCCTTTCCTTGTTTTGAAGCTCACTACAAGCCTTAAGTGAAAAACCATGATATTACCATATCCTTAAGGAATTTTGGAGCTTTGGAATTGTTTTGGGAATAAGTGTGGGGCGTTTTTGTTTCATTGGACAACTTGTTTTGTTGGCTATGCTTCATGATGTATTTTGGGTCATACTTGATGTACATTGTATATTGGTTAAATGTTGGACATGCTGAATGAAATGTTGTTTCTCAAAGGCTAAAGAGTAAAAAAAAAAAAATCAAAAAAAAAAGAGAAAAAGAAACGCAATAAAGTTGAGTGAATAAGATCTTAAATGGCACAAGAATGATGAAACTCTTGGTTCTACTCTTCATGTTTAATTTTTATCTTTACTTCTTTTTATTTTCTTATTTTTTTTCCTAATATGCACTTATTCCCCTTTGCTCCTCTATTCCTTTGGGATTTAGCCACTTATTCCATATTTCTCCATACCTTGTCCTAGGCCCCATTACAACCTTAAAAGACCTTTTGATCCTCATGTGCTTGTGTTTATGGGTTGATTGTCAATTTTAGAATCTTGCCAAGTTTATGTGGTGTTTGCTTTCATGGGTGCTTTGAGGGTAAATAGTAGCCTAGACACTTGAGAGATAGAGTGTATATCTTGTGAGGCTTTATCACTTTTCATTCTTAAGCTGATTAACTATTTTGCCATGATTGGGTTGCTTGGATGATTTTCATGAATGTCTTGACTTTTTGGATCTCCTTATGTTAGATGTTACCCATTCCTTTCATTCCTTGATGTTCATTGAGAAATATGTGAATGTTTTTGTTTGTCTCCCTCTGATATCCTTGGATTTTTTTCTTTGTTTCATTTTGCCCAGGAGTGCAAAAGGCTAAGTATGGGGGGTTTTGATGTGCCATCATTTTCTTCTATTTTCTAAACCCTTTTTGCACCATTTTAATTATTGATTGGTCTTAATTGTCAATTAATTAGGCAGTTTTATTATTTGGGCTCATTTAGCTAATTTGATGTTTTTAATCTAATTTCAGGAATTAATGAAACATTGGGCTTAATCTGGATTTTGGTTGTGGACTTGAAGAGGGCAAATAAAGTAGTGCTTACCTTAGTTAATTTCTAATTAGGAAATTTCGCAATTTTATTTTATGTTGTTCAGTGTTTATTTCGTTTTGGGCCAGAGTATTGTAATAGGGCCCAGTGACTTTGAGTGACTCTTTTTAAATAGTTGCCTTGGGATTCGTGCAGGGCATTCTATTCTGTTATGCTATTCATTATTCAGAGCTTTGTTTTAGGGTTTTTCGTTTTTCTGTTTTGATGCTTCTGAGTTCGTAATGCAATTTTACATTTTCTGCTTCTAATTACAATTTCGTTCTTGCTTCTTCTTCTACTCTCATTTACGTTTCTGTTCCATTTTACATTTCTGTTCATTTACGTTTCTGTTCATTTACGTTTCCGTTCATTTACGTTTCTGCTTCATGTTTCAATTGCATTTTCTGTTTGAATCCATGGAAGGCTAGATTTTCTGGTGTTGTTTCCTTTTGAGGACGAAGCCCAACTCTCTTTGAGGTTTCGCTTGTAATGTGGTTTCCTGGCAGTTTTCCCTTCACCAGTTATCCCAATTTCGTGAATATTAATCAGTGCACGCTTCGTGTTCGATTAATTGCCTCTGAGCCTAACTTGCGTTCATGCTTAATGGACGAAGGGCTAACTGGTGTATGTGGTGCCTAATCACGTATTGAAAACCCTAAGTTGATTTTCGCTTAGTAAATTGAAATAGGGTTGGATTAAGTGGTTGACTGTTAGGGACGAATTCTCCATAACCCAGGATAAGAGAGTGGCTTCTGAATCAGAGGAAACAACCCGTTTTTAATATTAGTAGTTTCGTATTCCATTTTATTTGTTCTGCTCTTTAATTACCAAACAACCAACCCCCCCCCCCATCGTTACTGTTACTGCAAGCATATTATGAACATTTGGCTTGTCACTGCTCGTTGGGAAACGACCTAGGATCACTTCCTAGTTACTGCATTTTCATGTTTATTTGATTCGGGTACGGCCTCGATCATGTACCCTCTCTTGTTCTCAGTCACAACAACCCATGTAGATGTACCCTCTACTTGTACCACAAAGGATGTACCCTCCAATGTGTTAAGACAAAGTTCTCAGGCGGTTAGTCCTTCGAAACTTTGTGAAGGGGGAAACAAAAGAATTCTCAGGCGGCTAGTCCTTTGAAATCTTTTATTTATGGGAAAGGGAAGAATCAAAAGAAATCTTAGACTGTGCGTTTTGAATTCTTTGACAAGGGAGAAGGGAAACACAAAAGAATTCAGGCGGTTAGTCCTTCGTTCTTTTGGAAAAGGGAGAAAAGAGACACAAAAAGAATTCAGGCGGTTAGTCCTTGGCGAATTCTTTTTGGCAAAAGGAGAAGGGAATGAAAAAGATGAATAACACACTTTTGTTTTCGAGGTTTAGAAAACTATAAAACTTTAGAAAGCTTTTGCCAAAGGAAGAAGAAGAAGAATTTCAAGAAGATGTTCAAAGAGATTCAAAGATTGTAAAGGATTGTAATTGATTGTAAAAAATTGTTCTTAATGAATGTTTAAATGCAAGTTAAGGTCTTGCTTTTATAGACTCTTCATGTCTTGTCAAGAAAACCATTAGAAGAGTTATAACCTTTAGAAAAACTTGAAAACCATTGAAAGAGTTACATCTTTTTTTTTTTTATTCAAAACTTATCACTGGTAATCGATTACCAAATCATTATAATCGATTTCATAAAGCATTTTTGTGAAAGGATGTAACTCTTCACAATTGAATTTGAATTTCAGTGTTCAAACACACTAGTAATCGATTATCAAAATCTTGTAATCGATTACACCATTTTGAAATTAATTGGAACGTTGTAAATTCAGTTTGAAAGTTTTTGAAAACAAATTTTGTTACTGGTAATCGATTACAGTGAATTGGTAATCGATTACCAGAGAGTAAAAACTCTTTGGTAAAAGCTTTTGTGAAAACTTCATGTGCTACTCATTGTTTTGAAAAACTTTTTTTTTTGTACTTATCTTGATTGAGTTTTTTCTTGATTCTTGAATCTTGATTCTTGATTATTCTTGATTCTTGATTATTGGTTCTGGAAACTTGAAACTTGATTCTTGAATTGTTCTTGACTCAATCTTAAAGTTCTTGACTCAATTTTGAAATCATTCTCTTAGACTTTTTGTCATCATCTTTGTTATCATCAAAACACCTTGAATCAATCTTGATTCATCATCATGAATCAATCTTGATTCAATTATGAAGCTTGTTTCTACATTATATAGGATATATATTTAAAATATAATCATTATACTTAAAAAATATAACAATATATAATTTCTATTAAAAAATTATCAACATAATTTAAAAAATAGTTTTTCAATATGATATTAAAAAAATTGCATAATTAATCTAATATTAATTGAATAAATAATATATCAAATACTAAATTAATTATTACATAATCAATCAACTATTATGTTAAATATTGGTACGACCAATTAACAAAGTATTTGACTTGAATTTTAAATTAAGTAACAAATTTATGCATCAGCTTATGCAAAATTGGTTAAGTGAGGTGGTGAGTTGTTGTAAGCTTTAGAATAGTTTCTTTGATTTCTATTGATAAAAAAGAAAATTCTCGAGTTATTATTATCGGTGTCATATTTCAACTGACTTAATGACTGCCGATCACATTTAACTCCAATTGATATGAATAAATAAAATTTAATTTTTTGAAAAAATAAATAAATTTTCAAAACTGATTGTAAAATTTTGTATCAATTACTATTTGTTTCATTGACATACAAAATGAAATCCTACTCATTATGCATATGATTACTATTGCATGTATTTTTCTTTTCATTTTGTATACATCTGTATTTATGTCATTTATTTGAAAGATATTTAACATTATTAATTTTATTATTGCTCATTAATTTTAACAACAATACAAAAATGTTAAGTATAAACAAAAAAATTTACCATGCTTTACAATAACAAAGAAAAGCAGTATTATAAAATTTAATTATTTAGTTTCATTTATAAATACCCATGCTTTTATGATTTATCCATCAGATCCGGTGGTTGTACGTCGGAAAGGTTCCCATTGCAATGGTGATGATGAATAGTAGTTGGACGTGGAGATCAAATTGATAGTTAAGCCAATATTTGAAAAAACTAGGTAAAAATTGAATAAATATCTTGAGAATAAAAATAAAATAAAATATAAAAAATTAAAAGTTAAGATTTTAAAAAATACTATTTTAAGTATATTTTAAAAAACGTTAGAATCTATTAAAAAATTATTTATAAAAGAGTCAAACAAACTTTTTAACTAGTAAAAAGAGTTATAAAAGTTATCTCAAATACTTTACCCAATATACCCTAAGCCAATAAAATATTTTAAGAATTGAATTCATGATATTTTAAACTAGTTATTTGCACTTAATTACTTTATTTACTTAAATATTAAATTATCACTTTATCTTTAATTGAACTCATGCAATTTATATTCTCTTATTTTAATTTTTTTAATTGATACATTAAGTATATATATATATATATATATATATATATATATATATATATATGATGATGATATTTCATATGAGAGAAAGATATTTTATATGAGAGTGAGAACATTAAATTTGAACCTATAACCAAACATAGACGATCAAGATTTAATGTCATGTGATCAATTAAAAAGTCATATAACTTTTTAAATTAAATCTTGATTATTCGTGTTTGATTATACAATTCAGATTTAATTTCTTATTCTCGTATAACATATTTTTTTGTCATATGTCCTTTATATTTAAAATATAATTGCATCATCAATCAAAAAAATATTTTTTAAAACTTTATAAACTATTACCTATTTTGGAATAATTAATTTCCTGTTACATATATTTCACAATTAATTATATTTGTTATTAAAATTATTTTGAATATAGAATTTTAGGGGTTATAATTTAGCATATTAATTCCATCGGCTGTATCAAGTTCCTGTACTAAACAATTTATCAAAAATATGATTTAATTATTCTTTTATTATATAATGTGTTTTTAGTGGGAATCATAGTTAATTTAAAACACTTAATATATATATATATATATATATATATATAACTCAGACTAATTAAATAAATAAGATGTCAAATTTTGTTATTATTATTATTAGTAGGGATAGAAATAGACAGATCGCTTATTAAGATCTCTGACCTAACCTATCTAAAGTCTGAACTAACCCTTGTTTATTATAAATGTTAGGTTCAAATTTTTTTGAAAAATTTATTCAAATAAGAAGATCAGGTTTTAAAAAAGTTTGTTAAACCTATCATATTGACCTGTTTAATATATATATATATATATAAAAGAGTAGGCACCGTACTTTTAGTTCATAAAAAAAAAAACTTGGTAACTTTTAAGTTTAGGGTATATTTGGTTGTGAAAGAAAAGTTGAAGGAAAGAAAATAAAAATGTTTAAATATTTTTTTCTTTTAATCTGTAAAATTAATTATTTTTAGTTCTTGCAAATAATGTTTATTTTATTTTTTGTTCTTATGATGTTTTAGATAATATTTTTTTTCACTATTTAAAGTATTATCTAAAGTATTTAAAGATTAAAAGTAAAACAAATATAATTTGTAATGACTAAAAATAAAAAAATAACTTTACAAGAAAAAAAACAAAAATACAAGAATCACTAATATATTTAAACCAAAGAAAAAGGTAGAAGCTCAGATTTTTAGGTTGTATAATAAACAAATGAAAGGGGAAACAACGTGATAAAATGACAAAAATGACCTTAATAAAAAAATTACGACACAATTTCTTTGCCTCTTTTTATTTTGTTAAATCTTCCCTCTCCTATTTTCTTTCCAGTTTGGAGGGATGAAATTTCTAGCTGCACAGTCAAAATGCAATAATTTCTTCTTATATTGTAAGATTTCAAACAAAAGAAGAAAGCATCTTTTTAATGTTTTCCATCACTCCCAGATTCTTCTTCTTCTTTTAATCTCTTACAAACAAACCATTGGTTTGGTAGACTTTGTTTTTATTTTTATCAATTTCATTAGACTAAGGGGTTGTTTGATTTCCTTTTCACTTTTATTGTTTATAAAATAATTTCATATTATTCGGCAATTAATTTTTCGTCTAGATCAATTTATGAAGTTTTATAAATTAATTCAAATATAAGTATTAAAAAAAAACAGAAATACATGGGAGATGTTTTCTTATCTTCCTTTTTTCTGTGTTTATCTTGTTCAACATCTTTATCAAGTCTACATTTACTTTTATGTCTCGTATGACCTTTTTCCAGTTGTCTCAACAACCTTATTTAATTGAAATTTAAAATCTAATTAAAAAACTAGCACACTCTAAAATTATCTAATTTTTCAATAGTTAATCTCACGATTATGCTCACTATAAGATTCTTCGTCCAAAACCAAAAACAAGAAAATATAACAGATGATAATATTGGAACTAAAAATTATATAAGAAACCCGAGTAAATTACAAAACACCCCATGAGGTTTTGTGTAATTATATAAGTATCTCTTATATTTTTAATCATTACTTGTGTCATCTATGTAAGGAGTGTTAGTGAGAAAGTGTTATTCTAATGTCTTAAAACTTAAGAAAGTGAGTTAAAATAACTCCACACTGAACAAATCATGCACTCGGCTAGACAATAGAATAGTTTCATTCTACAATAGATATATTCTACAATAGATTCATTTAATTTAATTTTGAAAATACTATCTTTATTTTAAATGACTGATGCTTTAACATTAAAAAAATTTATATTGACTAATGTTTTTAATTTCCAATGTGATATTAAAGCTTTTGTTTCATATTTGTTTCATATAATTACATTAATCTAAATAATGTTCTAGCGATTTGCCTATCAATTTTTTAAGCATCATTGTTAATCACCTAATAGTTATAACTGATATATCTATAGAGAGGAAGAATATTTTAGTGAAAATATTTTAATAAATAACTTGCGTATTGTTTCGTTTAAAAAAAATCTTAAGCATTTTATTTTATCATTTTAAAATGGGGAGAGTATTAAATAAAAGTATTAGAAAATGCAGGTGCATAGGCAAATACGGAATTGGCAAGCAAGAAATGAACAAGGACATACCAACTGCCACCAATATACGAAATAGGTCCCACCCAGCAAGCAATTGCACCTTTTCCATTTGTTACAATGTTGCTCCATTTCATCCTTCGATCATCTCAACAACCAAGTCTATGTTACTACGTAAAAGATTGAAAACAAAATAGGGGATTTGAAACATTTGTAGTTTGTAAAAGAGCAAAATAAGGAAAACACGTAACCCTCCTCTTCTCACACTCTCTCTTTCAATTCTTATTCATTAATTTTCAACAAGGTCTGCTTCTCAATTCTTACACACCGCGGTTGTTCTGGACATATCATACTTGTTCCACGCCAAATAGTAAGCATAATTTTATTATTTTTTCTTGTCAATTTGATTTTGGCTCTAGTTGTTTAAAATATATTAATTTGTCTTAGGTTTATTTTTTTAGTTTTAATCGTAAAGCTTCCTCATCGTGGCTTATTGATGTGATTAAGAATTATTAATTCTTTATGTTCTATTGCTCCTGCAAATTATAGTAATGTAGGAGGAGGTGTGAACACACCTCTTGATTGAGAGTGTGTTAATACTTAGATCCAGAGTATGGTGTTTGATTAGGCAGTGACATAGTGTATACAAGTCTTAAAGTTCTTAATAGAGTGAAATTTTTGCATCTCCCACCATACCTATTAACTATTATTGTTAAATTGGTTTTAATATTAACTTGAAATGATTGTGTTCAAAGTGTGTCTAGTTTGGGTTTATTGAATCATTGATTTAGCAGCAAAGTGTCATGCATCAAGCTATTCTTGTCAAAAGGTAAGGATAAGAAATTCCTTGCATTTTTAAATTAAAAAGGTCACGTGAAAGATAATTTTAAATTTCTATATTCAAGTTCTTGTTATTGTGAAACACCCAAATTTGTGAAAAAGATGACAACTCCCTATGTTGTTAAATTAAAAAGGTCCCATGAAAGATAATTTTTATATAAAGTTTTGCTTATTGTGCAATACCCAAATCCGTGAAAGAGATGACAACTCTCTGTATTGTTAAATTAAAAAGGTCCTTGAACTAAGTTTTTTTTTATAAAAAGGTCTTCTCAACTAAATAGGTATTCAATCTTCAATTGTGTGAAATATCTAAATTTGGAAAAGAGATAAAAATAAAATAAAATTTTTTTTTCTCAATTAGGATCGATTACCTTCAATGACTAACAATAACTCACTATATTGTTAAATTAAAAAATTCCTATGAAGGTCTTCAACTAAGAAGGTCTTCAATCTTCAATTAGGACTATTGTTAAATTAAAAAGGTACATTATGTTCTTGTTAATTTAATTGAATTCAACACGTGTATGCATTATTATTCTATACAACTTATAGACATTTAATTCACTGTTTTTATTTTTATTAACTTACCTTCAATAACTCACTTTTTCATTTATTATGTGGCTACTAATAGGTACATTATGTCTACTCCCATGGTTCATGATGAACTCAATGAACATGTACCTCCAGCAACTAATCAACCTAATGGTGACAAGAATACAAATCAAGAAGAAGAGGAGAATGTTATTAAGATAAAGAGGAAGAAAACATCAAGTGTGTGGAAGGATTTTGATGAAGTTGAAATAGTTGGAATGGGAAAGAAGGCAATATGTAAGTATTGCAAAGTTAGATTATCTACTAGTGGATCAGGGGATAGCACAAGTCATCTAAGAAGGCATTAATAAAAATGCAATGAAAGGATGTTGCACATGGCTAAAGAAAAGAACCAATCTGTCATTCCTTTTAAGCCTTTTAATCCATCAAACCCTTTCCTAATTCAAGGGTTTAAATACTCCAATGAGAGGATGATAGAAATAATTGTTATTACTGTGATGGTTCATGAATACCCTTTTAGCATTGTTGAGGATGAAGTTTGGATGTAGGCTTTCCAATATGGAAATCTGACATTCAAAAAGTAAGTCGTAAAATAGTGAGAAGCGATTGTTAAGCAATATATAATGTAGAAAAGAATCGATTGAAGGCTTTGTTGAAAACTATCAACAAAATTAGCTTAACTGACATGTGGAAATCAAGTCACCAAGCGGTTGAGTATATGGTTGTCACCGGTCATTTCATTGATGTGGATCCAGAGTGGAAACTTCAAAAGAGGGTTTTAAGTTTTGTGAAGGTGCCTACTCCGAGGCAAGGAATTGATGTAGCAGATGCCATTTTTAAGTGCTTGAAGGCGTGGGGGATTGAAGTAAAGATGTTTTCTGTGTCAGTTGACAATGCTTCTTACAATGACTCATGTTTGAAGAATTTGAAAGAGAACTTATTACTTAGAACAAAATTAGTTTTGAATGGAGATTTGTTTCATGTTAGATGTTGCACACACATATTGAACTTGTTGGTACAAGTTGGGCTTGGTAAGATAAAAGCTATCATTCAAAATGTTCGTGAAAGTGTGAAGTGTATTAACCATAATGATGCGAGATGGAAGGTCTTCAATGATGTTTTTGAACAAAAGCATCTAAAAGAAAGAAAGCTCATCCTTGATTGTCCAACTAGGTGGAATTCTACATTCCAAATGTTGTTAACTGCATTGAAATTCAAAATTGACTTTTCAGCTTATGGAGAACGAGATCCTCTTTATACTTATGCACTTTCAAATGAAGATTGGGAAAAAGTTTGAGAGTTTGTAAACTTTTAGAAGTATTTAACTTAGCTACACATTTAATATCAGACAGTGAGTTTCCTACTACTAATTTGTATCTTGCAAAAATTTAGAGGATCAAGCAAGTAATTGACAATGCATCAGAGGATGAAGATTTTTTCATGAGAGATATGACAGCCCCAATGAAACTAAAATTTGACAAATATTAGGCGCAATGCAATTTGTTGATGTCCATTGCTAGTGTTTTAGATCCTAGGTGTAAGTTTCGTATGATTAGCATTTGCTTCCCTTTGTTGTACAAGCCTGAAGAAATTGCTAAGGAAAATGTGGAGAAGGTATGAAGTGCTCTTCAACAATTATATGATGAGTATATGGCTTTAAGCAATGAAGAGTCATCCTCAAATGAAAGGAATGTTGGTGGCATAAACTCCTCAATTCTCCATGTGCCTGATACATCTGTTATGACTGTGTTTGATCAATTAATGAGCCTTGTGCATGAAAAGGAAGCAATCCCACCAATGAAATTAGAACTAGATGCTTATCTTGAGGAGAAAATACTTATATTTCTAATAATGGAAACTCCTCTTTTAGTGCCTTGGAGTGGTGGAGGAATAACAACTTCAAATATAAGATTTTATCAAAGATGGCAAGAGATACACTAATTGTTCCAATATCAACCGTTGCATCCAAATCTACATTTAGTACTGGAGGTAGAGTAATTGATGAGTATCGTCCTAGATTGAATGAAGAGTCTATTGAAGCTCTCATATGCGGTGGGGATTGGATTCACCATAATTACAATTTGAAGAGAAAAATAAAGGTACACAAATTTTATTTTTAATTGACTCTTTTGTAATATATTAATTTTTGTAATAATATTTTTCCTCATTATGAAGGTGGATAATCAACCGCTTGAAGAAATCACCAGAAAATCTCATAAAATGATTACGACTTATTTGGAAATATAAGTAAGATATTGAGACATTTTATGTTTAAAAAATATTTCTTTAACTTTCCTAAACTGATTTAAAGTGGTTTGTAAATTTAATTTATATTCTAATAATATTTTTTCCCTCGAAATGAAGGTGGATGAACAACTTCAAGAAATCACATTAAATATTTGATGATATGGTGGCTTGTTGCTTCACGTTTGGGAGATGGCTTGGGAATTAAAAATTTTCTTCTTCTTTGTATATAACTTGCATTGGTTCTTATTTCTTATTTATTTTAGTATTTGACATTAAGACTAGATTATCAAATGGAACTAATGGTATTTTACTTGGCTTACTTATTTTGTTTACAATATTTTGTTGAATACTTAAAGTGCTCCAATTATAATTCTTACTTGGGTCGTTGTGATTAGTGAATTTTAATCTCATATTAGAGTGTTCTAATTAATTTTAACTTGTTTATTTTCACGCACAAATTAAAAAGAAAGTATGTGTTTTTCTTTATATTAAATTTAAAAAAGTATTATATGAATTCTCAAAGCTTCACTAAAGAGTCATTAGATTCCCTTCATATATAATATATATTGTAAAATAGAATTTTTAATAAGCTCATAGCCAAGCCAGAATTTTAAATAGATCAGACCAAGCCTAAAAAAAATCCTATGCCAAACTTTATATTTTTAATTCAAGCCTAACCAAGTCTGACCTGATTCATCCCCAATTACCAGTTATTTATTGTTGACTACAATAGTGATTGTACACCATTCAATTTTCGGTAATATATAATTGGTCCACTAATTATTCAATAAATAATTTAAATATAAATGAATATAAATAATTATATTATTATTTCAAAAATACCCAAATTTAATATTATTTAAAAAATTTAACAAAATATAACATAAACTTGAAACTCAAAATGAGAAATTAAACGATTCAACAATTGCTTAAGATTTTATATATTAATTTTTTTGAATTAAATGCATTTATTTACGTTAATTAATTACAATTGACTCCCACTTTACAATCATCCACAATTAGGGGTTCCAATTATATGATCAGTTTTTATTTTTTTTATTTTAATCAAATGCATTTTTTTTACGTTAATTAGTTACAATTGACTTCACATTATTTCAATTAACTTGTATCATGTTTCAATTATGATTGAATTATTCTTTTATTATATAATGTCTTCTTAGTGGGAATCGTAGCTAATTTAAAACATATAATATATATATATATATATATATATATATATATATATATATATATATATATATGATTTATCATTCAATATTTTGTTATAATTATAACATGGTATAATATTATTCGATTTAAGTACAACTCATTCTAATTAAATAAGATGTCAAATTATGTTGTTATTACCAGTGATTTATCGTTGGCTATGATACCGATGATATTTCATTCAATTTTCGGTAATATATAATTGGTCCACTAGTTATTCAATAAAAAATTTAAAATATTAATGAATATAAATAATTATATTATTATTATTTCAAAAGCACTCAAATCTAATATTATTTAAATAATTTAACAAAATATAACATAAACGCGAAACTCATGAGACATTAGCAAATTCAACAATTGTTTTAATATTAAATGGACATAAAAGCGGAACTTCTATCTTAAAGAAAAATCAATAACAAAAACTTACCCATATCCAAAGTACATATAATTCATTGCTTCATCTTTGAAAATTTTCAAGAGCAAATTTCATCATCTTCAAAGTTTTCATTGTTTATATTAACCTTTTTTTAAGGTCAAATGAAAGGTTTTGATTTTCATCCATCTTGAGACATTTAAAATAACCAAAACACTAATCAAACTTTGTTAATAAAATACATTTATTTGCATTCATTAATTACAATTGGCTCCCATCTTATAAACATATTTTAAAATATAGTTTAAACTTATAAAAACGGTTTAAATTATAAAAATAATATATTTTCATATTTTACTTCCGTGTAATGATAACCTTTATTAAAAATCCAATAAAAAAATTTTAAGATTCAAAATTTAAAAGTCATCAACAAATTAGCTATAACTATTTAAAACATGTTAAATGGAAAAATTCGATTAAAACAATATATTTCTTATAATAAATATAATTATGGTTTGTAACCAAACCTAGTATGTTTGAAGAAGCACCACACATAAATACATGTTACTCGAATCTTTGTCCATGCAACACATGCTCCAGAATTCGAAAGTCTGTCTTGAAGTGCTGCGGATTCCAAACCTCTTGCATATTCGTAAATGTATAATTACTGATAGATTATTATAAGTGTACTGTTAAGGACCCACAGTATACATGTGACATCTAACATGACATTTTGAGAAACGTGTTAATCCTCCATGTTAGTCTTGTAACAGGAGTGCGGACACCAACCCTTAGCAGCCGGGTTTCTTAACTGACAGGTTATCTCTAACCTATTAATATTCAAATATATTTGAATATCTTTATTTATTGGCATATAGTTAATTATCTACAAAGTCACACATTATCTACAAGGTACATTTATTTTCTAGCTGAGTGAATAGGCAAGTTAGTCCATGAGATTGTACCCATTTTGTATATTAGTCCCTAACTTAATGTTAAATTCAAAATAATCTCTATCTTTGTATAAGTGTTGCAAAATAGTTCTTCCGTTAAATTTTAAAGTAACGCTGTTAGTGAGATCAATTTTAGTGCCATGTGGACTATCCAACATGGCACTAAAGGATGACATGACATGGCACGTGGATGTGTCTCCTAAAATATACCACGTCATTTGATGATAACAAAACGAGTAAATAGGTAATTTAGTCCCTAGCTTTGTACCCCTGTTGCAAAATAGTCCCTAACTTAAAAGATGTCAGAGATCATGCTTAAAGTGTCCAAGCATTGCGAAGGTTGTGCCTTGCACGATTTCTGGCGACGCAGATTCCTCCTTGGATTCCTTGTCATCTTTTGATTTCTCTGGTTTTTTCTCTTCTTCCTCTGCTTTTTTCTCCTCCACTTTGTTTTCCTCTGGTTTTTTCTCTTCCTATTCAAAACACACACAAAAAAAAATCAGAACCCGGAATGATACATTGATGGTAATTGAAGAAAAAAAAAAGAGGAAAAGAGAATGGTTATGCAAACCTCGCTCATTGGTGTTGACGGCTACAGAGATAAGGTTGTTGCTGTGGATTTTTGGTTCTTTTTATTTGTGCAAGTGTGTGTGGGTTATTTTTCGTATATATGCCTCAATTGGTTCAAAACCATCAGATTTGAAGAAGCCACTCATTCTATCATCATCAAATGACGTGACACTAAAATTGACCTCACTAACAGCGTTACTTTAAAATTTAACGGAAGGACTATTTTGCAACACTTATGCAAAAGATGGGGACTATTTTGAATTTTTCATTAAGTTGGGGATTAATATACAACAGGGTACAAAGTCAGGGACTAAATTGTCTATTTACTCGTTTTGTTATCATCAAATGACATGACATCTTTTAAGAGGCATGTCCACGTGCCATGCCACGTCATCCTTTAGTGCCACGTTGGATAGTCCACGTGGCACTAAAATTGACCTCACTAACAGCGTTACTTTAAAATTTAACGGAAGGACTATTTTGCGACACTTATGCAAAGATAAGGACTATTTTGAATTTAACATTAAGTTAGGGACTAATATGCAAAATGGGTACAATCTCAGGGACTAAATTGCCTATTCACTAATTTCTAGCTTTTATATATAAGTTACAATTTATCTCTAACATTATCTACAAGCTCTCGGCTATTATCTATAAGCCAAGAATTATCTGCAAAGGCTATACCAACCTCTACAAATATGGATCCACAACTACACTTGACTCCAATAAATACTAGGTTCCATAGAACCTCTACACGATCATTCACACACTTCAGCACACGAGCAACATATACTTGCTTTATCTCCTAACTCATATTCTTACTTGAGCATCAAGGTCCTTTGTTTTGCAGGTTCCTCCTCCTATTCTCTCAACAAAGGTCATCCTCAAAGCCGACGTGTGAAGTTCTGGAGCCCACTTTGGCCACATCCACCCTGATGTGCCCTAGTTCCAAATTTTGGTAAGAACATTTGACGCCCACGCCGTGGGGCATCATTAAAACATATCCCGCGGCCTTTCGTCAACTCTCTCTTGTTCATCCATAGTTACCACTCAGTCTGGCCTCAGACGCGAGACCCCTCTCGAAGACTCCCATCCTCATACGACAACTATGACAGACACAAATACTCTACACCAACTCCAAACCCGCATTGCCGAGATGGAGCGACGCCACGAGAAGGAATTGAGAAAGCTGAAGGCTGATCATGATTTGTAGGAGGTTCGTGTCAAACATCCCTAGGGTGACGAATACTCCGCCCACACTTTGCTTGAGTGCACCCAAGGGGAATCACACCCCTAATGCACAACCAACACTGCAGATAACTTACGTCTCTCTCACATGCATCGTCCAATAAGGTTGACTACTCATCGACATCCTTTTCTCGACTGCATTATGGAGGCAGACATACCCTTAGGGTGGAAACCACTGAACGTCGAACAGTATGAAGGGACAACAAATTCAGATGAACACCTAGATGCCATCCTGACTCAAGGGAACCTCTACACCAATAACGACGTGATTCTATGTCGTGTCTTTCCAATGTCTCTCAAGGGGGCAACATTGACCTAGTACCATGGACTCCCACCTAGATCCATAGATAGCTTCAACACCCTTGTCGAATGATTGAGTGTGCAATACACAACCAGCAGTCTCACCGCATGACCTCGGCCGCCTTGGCTAGTCTGTGACAAGCAGACAACGAGTCTCTCAGAAAATTCATGGACATATTTGGGTGCACAACCATCCAAATCCAAAATCTTAACCCCGAGGTGGCATTGCATTCCATCCTCCTCGCCCTACGCCTCAACAAGTTTGCAGACAGTCTGTGCAAAAAACCACCAGGTAGCATGGACGAGTTGCGCGAGCGAGCCAAGGACTACATCCAGATGGAAGAAATGTCTAGATTCATGAATGAAGTCCGACAAGCTGGACATAAGAATGACAAGCGAGATGGAATTACGAAGATGGACTTACATATGTTGGACAAGAGGCACAAGCCAGACAAGCGCCTGCCTCTCTCCAAAGGGCTTAGGTATAAGTGTTACGCACCCTTAACGGTCAATCACACAACAATTTCGGAGGAAGCTTTCAACTTGGAGGTACCCATCTGGCTATCCCCGAGGAAACCTCCCAGGCCAGGGTCAGAGGCAATCAAATATTGTAGATATCATCGCAATATTGGTCATAACACAGAAGACTATTGGGCCCTAAAAGATAAGATAAAAGAACTTATACGGGTTAGGTACTTAGCCCAGTTTGTTAAGAGGCCGAACAACCACCAAGTAGGAGCAAGGCCTGGAGGACACTGAGAGGAGCAACATAGGAACCACGAAGCAGACAGAAGAAGAGTGGAAGACCAAGGTACACAAAGACACTAGCAATAGCGACATGAGCGACAAACTCCGCATGAACAGGAAATCGCCCAACAAATCATAGGTGTAATCAACACCATTGCGAGCAGATTTTCCTACGGGGGATAGTCCAGCTAGTCTTGAAAATGTCATCTGCAAGCCATTCGGGACATCAACATCAATTTTGTCAATGCACCATTACAATGAAGTTTCCCTCCTATCAGTTTCACGGATAGAGACTTCAAGGGTATCAACCTCGTCAACCATGATGACCCCGTGGTTGTCTCCGTCATCATTTCCAACTTCATGGTGTCCAGGGTCCTGATTGACCGGGGTAGTTCCACCGATATCCTATATTAAAAGGCTTTCCAGAGGCTCGAGGTCTCCCCCGACACATTCCACCCTCACACCAGTCCACTCCTCGACTTTGCCAGCGAGAGAGTAGAGACTAGAGGCTACGTTGACTTAATGACCACCTTCAGTCAAGGCAAGCTCTCCAGGAGCTTCATCATAAGATATCTACTAGTTGATGCGGACACATCATACTTTGCTTTAGTCGGCAGGAAGACACTTAACGAGCTTGGAGCCATAGTCTCCACGCCCTATTTGAAAATGAAACTCCCTACCCTAACAAGGGAGATTGTGACAGTCAAGGTAGACCAAAAGCAAGCACGATAGTGCTATGCAGAGAGCCTGAAGGTAGCACCACATCCTCCCACCAAGGAGCTTACTAAGCCTCACCCCACAGTGACTGAAGGCACTCAAGTCATGAGCGTGGACAAATGGTCTCAAATCCGAGCCCTGACCGTCTACCAAGCAAGCCTAGGCGATGAATTCGACATAGATCCACAAGAGGACACCTCTGACAGAGGCTTGAAACCTCTAAAAGAGCTTATCAAGCTGCAACTCGGACATCAACTCGGGCAGTGCACATGGCTCAATAGGGACCTCACCAGCCGTGAGCATCGGCGCATTGCCGACGTGCTACATAGAATCATGGATTTGTTTGCTTGGCAACCATCTGACATGCCGAGAATTCATCCTAGCATAATCTGCCACAAACTTGTCATCTGTCCCTAGGCCAAACCAATATCACAGAAGAAAAGAAAGATAGGAGAAGAACTATGTAAAGCCATCAAAGAAGAAATCGACAAACTCCTTAATGCAAATTTCATCCAAGAAGTCAGGTATTCTACTTGGCTCGCCAACGTCATCATGGTCAAAAAGGCCAACGACAAATGGCGAATGTGCACCAACTACAATAATTTAAACAGGGTGTGCCCCAAAGACACATACCCTCTACCCAGCATTAATAGGCTAGTAGATGGAGCGTCCGGGTTCCAAGTGCTAAGCTTCCTAGACGCTTACTCCGAATACAACTAGATCAGGATGCATCCTCCAGTCAAGGAGAAACAATGTTTATCACCGAAGATGCCAACTTTTGCTATAGGTTATGCCTTTTGGCCTAAAAAATGCTGGCGCTACATACCAATGATTGATGGACCGAGTCTTTAAACAATAGATCGGATGAAACGTTGATGTATATGTGGAAAACATGGTTGCCAAGTCTCAAAGCATAGCCCAGCATGTGGTGGACCTGGAAGAAGTCTTTGGGGAACTCCGCAAATATGACATGTGCTTGAACCTTGAAAAATGTACTTTCGGGGTAGGCGGAGGCAAGTTCCTCGGCTTCATGATCACTCACTGAGGGATTGAAGCCAACCCCAACAAATGCACTGCCATACTGGAGATGCACAGCCCCACCAACATCCAAGAAGTTCATAAGTTGAATCGTAGGTTAGCATCCCTGTCCAGGTTCTTGCCAAAGCTCGCCAAAAAGGCGAAGTTGTTTTACAAACCGCTCAAGAAAACTGAGCCCTTCCAGACTTGTGAACAAGCCTTCTTAGCTTTCAAGAAGACCATAGCTACACTGCTAGTTTTGAGTCAACCTAAGCCAAGAGTACCCCTACTCCTGTATCTCTCAGTAGCTGACGAAGTCGTTAGCTCAGCCCTCATACAAGAGGAAAGGAAGCACCAGCTCCCTATCTATTTCACTAGCTGCATACTCCATGACGCCGAGAAGTGCTACCAAACAATAGAAAAGGTGGTCCTTAGTTTGATGACTCAGCCCCTACTTCCAGAGTCATCAAGTGGTAGTCAAAACAAACTACCTCATCAAGTAGGTTTTGTGAAATCCTGAACTCATAGGAAGGATGGTGGCCTGGTCTGTAGAACTTTTAGAGTTTGACATCTAGTACGAACCTCATGGCCCCATAAAGACACAATTCATGGCTGACTTTTTAGCAGAATTTGCTGGAAACGACACAACCACCTCAAACTGGTGGAACCTTTACATTGACAATGTGTCTAACATAAAAGGAAGCGTGGCAAGGATCATCCTTAAAGGTCCTAACAATATAACTCTAGAGCAAGCCCTTAAGCTCAACTTCAGAGCCTCAAACAATTAGGGAGAGTATGAGACGCTCATTGCGGGTCTGAAACTAACAAGAGAAGTCGAGGCTAAGAAGCTGTGATGCTACACAGACTCACAACTTGTCCAAGGATAGGTTACCAACATATATCAGATCGAGGAAACAATGTTGATCAAGTACTATCACATCACGAAGACTCTCATTGACAATTTCAAATGTTTTGAAATGTACTACATCCCCAGAGAAAGCAACACCGGAGCAGACTTGCTCTCCAAGATGGCCGATACCAAGATGGTTGGGCACCTCAAGACTATCATCCAAGAGATACTCTAAACTCCCACCATAGATGTTGATGAAATTATGGCTAGAGAAAAGGAGGAACCAAATTGGATGACCCCCTACAAGAACTTCCTAATTAGGGGGAACTACCACCAAACAAAGACGAAGTTCAATGCCTCAAATGAAAGGTCGTTACTATGTCATCCTTGGTGGCAAGCTATTCAAAAGAGGGTTGACAACACCCTTGCTAAAATGCCTAAACAGCCAATAGGCAAACTACATCATGAGAGAAATTTATGAAAGGATCTGCAGTTTCCACACCAGAGGACGCTCCTTTGCCACCAAAGTGGTGCGAGCTGGCTACTACTAACACACAACGCAGACGCCCTTGACTTTACTAAGAGGTGCAGACAATGCCAAGAGTTTGTAGATGTGCCATGCACTCCTCCTGACAATCTTCACAGTCTGAGCTCCCCTTGGCCCTTTGCCATGTGGGGAATGGACATACTGGGACCACTACTTCACCAAGTGGGTAGAAGCAAGACCACTGCGGGAAATTACGACCAACGAGGTGGAAAATTTCACCTGGAAACACCTCATATGTAGGTACGACCTCCCATATGCCATTGTCACAGACAATGAAATTCAATTCAAAGCTCAGACTTACGAAGACTTCCTGACAACATCAAGCACCTAGTCACCTCTATCGAACATCCTCAGACCAACGGTCAGGCAGAGGCAACTAATAGAATCATCCTGAGGGCCCCACGTACTAGACTCAGCAAGTCTAAGGGTTTATGGAAAAAAGGAGCTCTCTAGCATACTCTGGGCGTACCACTATTTATCCCAGACAACAACCAATGAAACTCCTTACTGACTCACATATGGCATAGACGCGATGATCCTCGTTGAAGTCGGGGAATTGTTGACAATGAAACTATTATTCTAGCAACAACAAAATGAAGAAAATCTGAGGGTAGAACCCCTTTCTCTTTTCATAATCTTCTTATCAAGACAAGAACATTCATAGTCGTAGCTTTAAGGCTCTTAAAACCCAAGGACTACCCTTGGTGAGCCCCCCTTCTAGCACTAAGTCTCCAATACGTGTCACCTACAGCAAGTGACATGTATGTGTTTGTTGTCCGACAAGTGTACCGGATCGCACAAGTAGTATAAAACGGTAAGAACCGAGTATCGAACACTCGGGGAACTTGTGTTATTTGGTAAGCTATTTCAGGAAATAGGTGTCCGGTGTGTGTAAATGTAAGTGTGAATATGAACAAGTGTATAAACTATCTGTGCAAAAAGAAAGAAAATCGCGCGAGAGAAGTGATGTGTAAAAACAAGTAGAGAACATGTTGGTCTTCCTAATAGGTGTCTGATGCTAAAAAGATATTCTCTATCTAACAATGCTCCTATGTTCTTATGGTGTCTCCTAAGATACTAAACCCCGATTCCTCATGATAGTTTAGCCTAATCCTGATCAAGCATCATCCGCAGATTCCTCTTGTAAGACTAAACTCAACCAGGACCACATTAAGACACACATACTCAACTAAATTATCGCACCCCGATTCCTCGTGAAAGCACGACAACTCAGCCCTGCATTATCAAGGACTTTAGAGTCAGACCAGTTTCCACTATTGAATGACCCTAACAAAGCATGCATCTACGTGATCAAGGTAAAAGCATACTAGAATGAAAAGTAGATAGCACAGAGAACACACAAAACATCATTAAATAGATATAAATATATTTACATCAGGTACCTACAGGGAAGATCCAATAGAGGATTTAGCTTTCCATACCAGGAAGCCTTCTTAACAACAAAAAGAAGAACAAGATGAAAGATTGCAAAAATACAAGTGGTAAGGATGTCTCCTTCACCTCTAGGATCTCACAATCACTCACAAACTCATCTCAAGCTCTCAAATCGGCTCCTGCTTCAAGCTTTGGTCTCTACAGATCTTCACACAGCAAAATCTCTCAAAACTCTGTGGAACTTGGACCTTTCTCTCTAGAAACCCTAGACATGCAAAGCTCTTAATCCCAGTCCAAACTCCCTTCACAAAATCTGATTTCAGGCTGAAATAGGTGGCCTTGTTCGTGCTCGTGCGCTTAGCGCACATATGGACCGCTTTGTGCACGTTAGTGATTTTTGTCTTAGCGTGCCTTTCTCGCTTAGCGGATGAACTGAAGCGGTGCGCTTAGAGAGATGAAGTGGTGCACTTAGTGAACCTTGTCGCAACCTATCATTTTGCGGGCGAGCGAGGCGAGGCTCACGGGTGCGTCTTCCAAAGGAGGCAAATGCGCGGAGTCGCCACCAACGTTTATTTGTGGAAAACGTTGGAAAAACTGAAGGAAACCGGTCATGAAGAATATTCCAGATTCGGGAGTTGTATTTACGTTTGAGGAAGGTATTAGCACCTCTCACGTTTGTCCCAAAGGACAACAGCCTTAAATTAGAATTGTGTGAAATTGTGTACCTAAAATTTTATTTCTTTTTTATTTTTGAGGTCGACAAAAGCGGGGCTCTTGCTCCTACGTACCCTCCATCGAAGAGGAAATCAAACCTACGTAGTTCTTTCTAAAGGGCGAATCAAGCGATTCTTTTTACTTGGAAGGAGGTCCTTTTAAGGTGTTAGACCTTAAAATGACCCATTTTTACTTGGTGAGAAAAACTGAGGTATCGAACCTTAAAATCCTTTTTAGTGATTTTTTGTGGACGAGCTTGACTTTGCGAGTTGATTTTAGCCTTAGTTTCACTTTAGTTATTAGTCAATTCAATTAAGAAAGAGAAATCCCAAAGAGAAACGTCCGATTGATTTTTTAGGTTTATTTTACTAAAAGATATTTTTTTATTATTATATTATTATTTTTCAGGATATTTTGATTATTTTATTATTATTTTGCCTTTTTTTGGTTTAACTGTGGCTACAACGTGAACGATCGGTTATATTTTGTTTTAACAGTGATTAAACGAGATTACAACACAAATGATCGGTTGAAATTCATTTTATCATTTATTAGGTGAGAAAACGACTTAAATAAACGGTTAAAGCACGTTAAAAATGAAAGAAAAGAAAACTGAAAGTAAACGAAATTAAAGTGAAAGTACACAAAATGAGAAATGAATTGAAAGTCTTGGATTCGAAAACTTACCCGTTGAAGAACGAAGAACGAACGAAGAACGGATGAAGAACGGTGAAGAACGACGAAGAACGATGAAGAATTTCCACAGAATCGCTTACGGAGGCGTTACGGAAGCACTTCGACTCGATTTTTCTTCACGAAAATGTGTTTTTTGCCCAAAATAGCCGAAATGCATAGCCAAGGGGTCTTGAACATTTTGAAACAGCTCCCCCCTCCCCTATTTATAGGAAAAAAGGGAGGTGCTTGCCGCCCAGAGACTTAATGAAGAAGATTTCTAAGCGCACCCGAATTACTAAGTTCACCCCCCTTTTCGTATTTTACGGAAAAGTTACGGAAGCCTTACGGAAGTGTTTCGGATTTGATTTTCATCTTTTTTCTCTTCCCTTTCACCAATGTTAAGTGGAATATGCTTACCCAAGGTTTTCAGAAATTTTACGGAAGCATTACGGAAGCGAAGGAAGCCCCGGAAACCATTTTTCAAAAATGTGGAGGAGCTTGCCGCCCAGTTGCTTCCTCCTTAAGCAACCCAACTTCCAAAATGTTCCGGAAGGGCCTAGATTTGAATTGCTGTTTACACCCCTTTTACTAAATACACCCCCTTTTGCTTTTTTGGTGATCCTTTTTCCGTAACGTTACGAAACTTTATGAATTTCGTAACGATACTTGTTTCCTTTCCGTAAGGTTATGGAATTACTCCTTTTTTAGCTTTCGGAATGTTACAGAAACTCACGGATTGCGTAACAATACTTCCTTTTGATTTCCAGCATGTTATGGAATTTCACGGATTGCGTAACAATGCTTCCTTTTGATTTCTGGCATGTCTCGGAACTTCACGTATTGTGCAACAAAGGGTGTCAAGTACCTCGAAGCGGTCAAACAAAGGTTGCATGCCATCAAACAATGGTCCCTGGACGAAATTAGGGTATGACAGTTGCCCCTCTTTACTTACCTTTTACCGGAGATAAGAGGAAAGCAAAGATAAAACACTGATTTCGTCCGTCTTCGCCTTTGATGGTGGAGGATAGACGAACAGCGCTAGGCAATCAATTCGTGGGGCTCCAGACTCGATGGTGGAGGATGCATGAATGACAAGCAATTCATGGGGCTTCGGATAAGATTTGAGGGTGGAGGATAGACGAACAGCGCTAGGCAATCAATTCGTGGGGCTCCAGACTCGATGGTGGAGGATACATGAATGATAAGCAATTCATGGGGCTCCGGATAAGATTTGAGGGTGGATCAACATGGTCTTTTCATCGTGCGAGCCTGATCTTGATATCTGGGGCAAATCAAATTCGTGTGTCAAGGTGTCGGTCCCGGGTTGAATTTCCATATCATTTCCATGAGGTACGCATAACAATGATGATTTGGGAACAACATGCAAAATTAGTCATGGCTACAGCTAGGTGGGTACTCAAGCATCCAGTTTATGGCATTGTGATACTAAGGCTTGGGATTTACACAAGTAGACCCAATATTTCCAAATTATGCTCTTTCATCGGTTCAATGAATCCATCCATTCTTATCTCGGTTATTATGAAAAATGAACTCTTAGCGTTAGTCTCTTGTTTCCAAAAGATATGTTTGCTCTCTACGAATGATTTATGCTTCCTATGACCATAACATGCCGACCTTCGAGGTCTTTCTTTCTTTTTCTTTTTGTTTCATTTTTTATGTTTGCAAAAACTATACATCCATCGTTATCTATGAGAAAAACTTTTTCTTTGTACACCTACATTCCTATACACAACAATCTTTTTCTGTATACACACGCATTAAAAACTCTTTCTCTTTATATCAACATGGTCTATATACAAACTCTATTCTTGTTCAAAGACTTCTTTTTCATTTTTTCAACATACACTCATGGCTTATACAAAATTTTCTTTATATACCCTCATTACTCACACACAAGAATTTCTTTTCACACCTTATTTACACACACACAAAATCTTTCCATACATTTTTTTACATATAAAAAACTCTTTTCTTTTCTTTATATATATAGACACGACATATGTTCACAATGCCTCTTTCTTTTTTCTATTCTTGGTGTTATCATGATTTTTTTTTGTTTTATTTTTAGGACGACGTTCCTAAAGGAAAACTCTACAAGGTTCCGAAATTTCAACAAACATTACCGACAATAATGGAGTAAGCACTAACCCAACAATCCAAACAAAACGTATGCACAAAACAAACGACGATCGAAAAAACAAAACAAACATTAGTCCCTCAAGTCATAGAAACAAGATAACATACAAATGATAAATGATGGAACATACGGATTTGGGGATCCCACGGTCATGTGGCTCCGCATGCCACCGGACTCTTGGGTCACGGTAACAAAAGGTGGGGTGGTCGAAAAAAGTAGGGCTTTTGCTCCTACGTATCCTCAATTTGTGATGAGGAACTCAGACCTACGTAGTTCTTGATAACTGTGAGACTAAAAATAGTCTTGGTGTTTTCTTCACTAAAATGCGAACATGCTTTAGTAAAGAGACGAAACTTCCAACTGATCAGAGCAACATATGCTTTTTTTTTATGAAAAATGATGTGTCTATCGGGGAAGGAGAGTATGCTGATGAAATTTTCTCATAACCATAAATGAGATTTTGGATGTTAGCATTTCGTTTCTAAACGACCATTTAGAGGAAACACTGGGTCCAACAAAAATAGGAGAAAATCACTCAAAGTGTATCAATCTCACACAGGTAAGTGTTTTATCCTAATTCCGAACCATAGATATGTCATGACTTGATTTTGCAAATCATTTCCTATCAAATCAAAGATTACATGTGTGATCATGGATCAATAGGACCCCTTTTTTTTGGGAATGATTTTTAGGTGGGGAATATGGCTTTGAATGTTTTTGCCTTTTCCTTTTCTGTTTTTGTTTAGTGCGGGGCGAGAAAGTCGCTAGCGCACATGATTTTGGTTGGCAATCAAAGGGAGAGGACCACTTTTGGTCGTGGTTTCCTTTTTTCTTGTTTACTTGGTGACAATTCTGTATTGTTCAGATATTGTCTGGTCCAAAGACCTTTCTGCATATTTCTTTTGTTTTCTTCTGATCTTTGATCGGGAACTTTCTTTCTTTTTTCTTTTTGCTTTCTCCTACTCTTTGATTGGAATTTTCCTTTTCTTTTTTTTTTGTTTTCTTCCGAGGGCAAGGATCGACATTCTCACCCTGGGTCAAGGTTTATGATAAGTTGGGATTTTGGCTTAAGGCTTGTAGAACGGCTGGTCATGATATATGTCAGGGTTTGGCCAGCGGTTCGAGGATAAAGGGGATGCCCCACATTATTTCTATGACACACATGCAATGATGACGATTAAGAAATTTTATGCAAAACTGGTCATGCATGCACCCATGTGGACACTCAAGCATCAAGTTTTTATGGTCATGTGACACTAGGGCTCAAGATTCATTTTCCCTATTTTAAGTCAACCTAGTGTTTCCAAAATATGTTCTTTTATCAAATCATGCATTCATCCGAGTCCATTTTGGGCGTTCGGGAAAATTTTCACAGCATTCACCCTTCAGGTGTATACACATTTTTTCAAAAACTGGTTAAGATCAGTAAAATCTTTCAAAGAAAAGTTGGAAATTATCTCTTTTCACAAGCATGTTGTTTTTTAGCTAGACAACTTTTTCTTTTTTATTTTTTTCTTCCTTCTTTTTTTTTCTTGCTCGCTCTTTTTGCTCTTTTTTTTTCCATGAGGTATTTTGCTACCTAAACATACGTATATTTTTGTGAGGTATTTTGCTATATACATGCGTGTCCAAGGTATCTTGCTACCTAAACATACATATATATGTTTTGTGAGATATTTTTTCTATATACATGCATATCCAAGGTATCTTGCTACCTAAACATACATATATATATTTTGTGAAGTATTTTTGCTACATACATGCATATCCAAGGTATCTTTCTACCTAAACATACATACATACATACAGATATATATATATATATTGTGAAGTATGACTACCTTCCAAGCTTGTGCTTGTTTTATTTAAATTCCTAGGATCATGAGCAACTAGGTGTGTCCTGCTATGACTTGAGAAACAAAAGTGATCAAATAACAAGCAGAGATTTAAAAGGTACTAGGTTGCCTCCTAGTAGCACTTCTTTAACGTCTTGAAATGGACGCCTTATGACTTGCCGGTCACGGACCTAGTACTTTGCTTACCTTTGGCTTTGGACTTAGTCGCCTATTGGTCGGCCATGTGCCGTAGGCAACGCTCTAACCTTTTTGTGGATGAGCTGAGGTGAACTCTAGAGGTGGTGGCGGTGCGTCTGTTGCCCGCTGCAGGCCATCCCCAGGCTGCTGGGGTGTTTCGCCCTGCGCCTGCCAGGGGGCGCAGTACTTCTTGATGAAAGCTCGATTAGTAGGGGACCTAATGATCTCGCTGGGGGCAACAAGCACCCCGTAGAACCGACAGAGGCCCGTAATTAGAGTTGGCAACTCTAAGACCCTGTTGGACTTCTCCGGGTCCACATGGTGTCTTGCGGGCGTGATCCCTACAAACAATAGATGACATCAGAAATCAGTTGAGAGATGTGCCTACTTACCTATGTCACGATGGCATGAACTTGTTGGGGGGGACGGGCACCCTGTAGGACTAACAGAGGCCCGTAACCAGAGCTGGAAACCCCAGGGCCTTGTTGGACTTCTTCGGGTCCACTGGGTGTCTTGCGGGCGTGATCCCTGCAAACAATAGATGACATCATAAATCAATTTAGCCATATGCATACTTACCTATGTCGGAACAACACAGACCAACTGATACTTCCACAGGGGGAGATCGACATTGCGGTCGTTCGGCAGAATGTTGCTAAGTAGCAACATCATCTATATCTGTGTAAGAGTGGTCATGTTGGCGCGCATGATCCACACTCGTCTCTTTGCAGTGGCACGAGTGAAATCTTGCCCCGATATGTATAGTAGCTGCGTGATAGCCTCCCTCTTTGGTTGTGCTCGCACAGTTGGTTGCCCTCCAATATCAGGGGGTGGCCCAGGAACTGACAAAAGGAAACTACTGGCCCCTTAACCGGGAGTGCAAGTCTCGGTTAAGCATTTAAGGGCAGAGGACTTTAAATTCTCTTAAAGTGTGGCTATGGAGCCCACTGAAAGTGAGGACACGTAGCCTTCTAAAGTCGGTGACATGTCACCCTTTGAAGGTGAGGACGTCCAGCCCACTAAAGGAGAGGGTGTGCAGCCCTCTGAAGGCGAGGACGTGCAACCCTCTAAAGGTGAGAACGTGTAGCCCTCTGAAGGCGAGGGCGTGTAGCCCTCTGATGGCGAGGACGTGTAGACCTCTAAAAGTGAGGGTACTAGTACCCAAGGGTCCACCCTTATGAGAAAGCAAGAGATCGGCTCATCGAGAGGGTCGGTCATCCCAAATTCACAAGATTGGAGATTAGAGGTAAGAAATCTATGCAGTTAACATGATTTTTAGGGATGCAAATGCATGCAACCTTTGTCTTGAAATGCGGTAAATGCGGACTTCATATGCAACAATGCAATGTATTGGAAAGTTGTACAATGTTCATGACATTCTTTCCCTATTTTGTGATTTTTTTTATTTAATTTTTTTCTTTATTTTTTTTATTTTTTATTATTATTTTTTTTGGAAAACACAGATTGACTGTCCTTTTGAAATAGGTGATAATTCATGCAACCTTATCCTATCTTTTGCTAATCTCTCCGGGAACTCCCTCAGAGTGTATGTTCTATTTGATTTAGTCACTTGACCATTTTGGAGTGACGGCAATGGAGCCGTTTGACGTTTAATCAATCCATTGAAATTCCAGGGTTCATCCTCTTCTTTCTTTTTTTTTTCTGTTTAAAAGAACATCGACGGGTGAGAACTTTTGATCTGCCCCTATGTTCACTTGAGGCTCATGCATGATGCCCCTCATTGCCCCAGTGTAAGGCTTTGAGGTATCCATTTTTATCTTTCATCATGACCTTGTAGTTGGGAACCCATTGGGTGAGAACTTTTAATCTGCCCCTATGTTCACTTGAGGCTCATGCACGATGTCCCTCATTGCCCCAGTGTAAGGCTTTGAGGTGCCAATCGTTGTCTTGTTTTCACAACCTCGTAGTGAGGAAGAATGAAAGAAGCGGTTGATTCTTGCAAAAAGAATTTCCCAAGGACGAGAAATAGTTGAAGGATTTTTTCAGTTGATGGATTAAGTCAAATGACTCCTATGTAGAAGCAAGATGTTTTGATGTTTTGAGGATGCCAAAGGATCAAGTTCTTCTAAGACAAGAATCCAAGAAAACCAAGATATATGATCAAGTTGATCTCTAGAATCTTAGGAAGAAGTTTCCAAATTGAAAAAGCAAAAGGTTTGGCCAAAGAATTCTATCTAAATCATTTTAAATTGAGATTTACTCTCTGGTAATCGATTACCAGCAGCTGAAAATGTTTATAACAGTCACTAGAAATTCAAAATTTATAATGTGTAATCAATTACACATGGATGGTAATTAATTACCAGCATTTTATTGAACGTTTTAATTCAAATTTTAAAGCCTGTAATCGATTACACAAGTCTTGTAATCGATTACCAGAGGAGATTTTCAGAAAATAATTTCCAAGAGTCACATCTATTCAAATGTTTTATGAATGGCCATCAAAGGTGACTTGGAAACACGAATTTAAAGAGAGTTTTCATTGCCCAAAAAGTTTTATCCTCTCAAAAGATTAAGAGTTTTTCTGAACTGAAATGTCTTATCCTCTCAAAAAGATTCCTTGGTCAACCACTTGCATATTCAATAAGGAATTTTGATTGATCTTCATTGTACAATCTATCTCTTTTAAGAGAGATTTCTTCTTCTCTTCTTCTTATTTCTGAAAAGGGATTAAGAGACCGTGGATCTCTTGTTGTAGAGGATTCCTGAACACAAGGGAAGGGTTGTCCCTGTGTGGTTCAGACTTTGTAAAAGGAGTTTTACAAAGAGAGTGGAAAATCTCAAGTGGGTTGCTTGAGGACTGGACGTAGGCACGGGAAGTGGCCGAACCAATATAAATCAAGTTTGAATTCCTCTCTTCCCTTAAAATTCTTTTATTTATTGTTATTTATCTTTTGTTTTAAAGAAGTTTATTTTGAATTGTCTTTTGAGTAATTCATGTTAAGGGTGTTAATCCGAAAAGAGAGAGTGAAAGTTTAATTGGGGAATAGTCTTTGTATCTTAATTCAGCCCCCCTTTTTCTTAAGGTAACTGAGGCCATTTGTCCAACATCCTATTCTTGATAACTCACTTCTCTCTAAAAAGACAAACTTTCTGGAATGATAAAATGAGGTCACATGAACGTCTTGAAAACACAGTCAATCAAATGCTTTTTTTTTTCTTTCTGAACTCTTTTTTTTTTATTTTGAAACTTATTTGTTTTGAACTTTACTCGTTGTTTTACGGCACCCCCACCAACGTGCAAGACGAGTAATATCTTATTGAACGGTCTTGGAAGTCCAAACTCAGGAGCACAGGTCGCTTGAGCAAACAGACCAATGGCTTGCACCCACATTCTAGTGAAAGTTGAATAAGCAAAGATGCGCTTGTGAGAGGATGAGGGACAAAGATATCAACTTTATCCATTTCATTTAACATTGTAACTGTGGTTTACAATAATGGTACAAACTTGAAAATCCTGATGAGTCATTAGAGACATCTAACAACAGATTTCAAAATCGCCCCATGTGTGGCATCTCTTGTCAATGTCAGGATTTACACGCGATTCTCTTCAAATTTCAGCCAGCCCGCATCAATGAGACCTTGCACCTTACGCTTTAGGGCCCTACAATGCTCAATGGAGCGCCCTGGGGCTTCTCCATGACAAGCACACGTTGCGTTCGAGTCGTATTCTCGGAGAAATGGAGGTTGATGAACCTTGGTTGGGGTTATGGCTACCAGTGAATTATCAAGTAGATATGGGAGCAAGTCAACATAGGACCCTAGAATTGGGGTGAATTCTACAGGCTTTCTCGCTGCAAAATTCATTTCTTGGTTGGTGTTTTTGGTTTGTGCTAAAGGTGGTGTTCGTCATTGGAATTGTGGTAGACAGACTTTGTGGTTGATTTAGGGATGGCCTTTGTGGATAACTGGGCGGTGGGTAAGGAGAAGGTTTGTTATTGGCTGAGTAATGACATTGTTGGGTTGGTGGGAAACTTGGCTGTATAGGAATGGCAGTCACAGCATGTGCTTCTCCCTCATTCTCACCCTCTTCATTTGCCCCAGTTTTTTTTTGGCATTTATCAAAGCATGATGATCAGATTTGCCTCTTTTTAGACCCACTTTGATCCTTTCGTCGGTGAAGACCATATCATCAAAGCTTGAAGGTGTGTAGCCCACCATCTTTTCATAGTAGAATACTGATAATGTGTCTACTATCATTGTCATCATTTTTTTCTCCGTCATTGAGGTGCCACTTGAGCTGCCAGGTCTCTCCACCTTTGGGCGTATTCTTTTGAAAGATCTGTGCCCCCTTTTTGCACATGTTATGTAGTTGCATCCTATCCGAAGACATTATACTGACACTGCCTAACGAAGGCAACCACTAGGTCCTTCCAAGAATGGACTCGGGAAGGTTCCAAGTTAGTGTACCAGGTAACAGCTACCCCAGTAAGACTTTCTTGGAAGGAATGTATCAACAATTCCTCATCTTTTGTGTATGCCCCCATCTTCCGATAATACATCTTTAGATGGTTCTTGGGGCAAGTAGTCCCCTTGTACTTGTCAAAGTCCAGCACCTTGAACTTGGGAGGGGTGATGATATTGGGTACTAGGAACAACTCTTCTAGGTTAGCAAAGGCATAATCTTCACCTCCTTCAATGGCCCTGAGCCTTTCCTCTAGATGATCCAACTTTCCCATTTCTGCCATAGCATGAGGGTTTTTACTTGTTGTGGAATGCAAGAGGTGTAGCTGGGGGTGATACTGAGGGCCCTCCAAAGGGTTTTGTAGGGGTATACCACCAACTGCTTGCCCTTCCGTGGCATATCCGAGGCAAGGCTTGAAGTCGGCTAGATTGTGGTGGGGAATTTCATGTGTCTCCCCCACGGTTTAAGAGACACGTGCATGATCAGTTTGGGGTTGTTGGCTCTCAATGGGTATAGGAGTGGAATTATTGACATTCTTATTGGGAGTGTACGCCACATTGGGTGGCGTATAGTTGAGAGGCAAGCCATATGGCGGCAAGGCGTGCTCGTTTTGAATTTGCACATCATGGGGGCCGCCCATACTTCCCAAATCTTTGCCTACCATAGCTGAGGTTGGATGATTCATTTGGTTGAGGCCTGATGGGGGCATCGGGTTCACCTTAGCAACAGTGCTGGTAGCGGCAACTGCAACCGCATTGGCTTCCATTATCTTCTTCATGATCATCATGGCCTCCATCATCGTGGCCATTTGCTTTTTCATGGCCTCCATGTCGGCCTTCATCTTCTCTTGTACCTCCTCTACTTCACCCATTACTCTAGCTCTAGCACAGGTTCGGTGAGGGCATCGTAAAACATGTTTTTTTTTTATAACAATGATTAAGTTCATTTTATTTTATTTTAATTTTCAAGGAAAGAATGTAATGAGCAATGCAACCAATGAAAAGCATGGATGTATGCGAATGATGCATAGTTGAAGTATTGCAAATTTTTATGCAGGACATGGGGTTGAATCAATTTAGATTTTCAACATGGTCCATGACATCTTTGTCAAGGTGAAGCTGGAAGTAACAAGGATATCAACAATCCTAAACGTGTTTGGCAGTAGACGAAGCAATGATGTAACACGATCCATCTTTTTCCCCAATTTTTGCAAGATGGTTACTTCTATACTTCAACTTGACTCGATGAACCTTTTCGTAAAAGCACGAGCTTGGTTCAACCCCATAACCCAGGGAATGACAATTTTGATCGCCAATACTTCAACAACATTTCATAGGGATGAAAGACTCGGGAACACGCATGCTATGCATGGAAAATGTAATTATGAGATTGAGATGCCCGAAGAGACATCCTTTCTTAGTTAACCACGCATTAGGTACCATGCTCAATCATTTTGTTTTGTTGTTTGTGTTTTCTTTATTTTAGAAATAGGTTTATGATCCCAACATGGTTGGCACATGGTACCTAACACATGCAACTAAGAATGCATCATGAATTTTCATGCTTCCCTTTTTTTTGTTTTTGTTTTGTAGAGGAAAACACAAGGATCATGTATGAGCAAACATGTAGAACAAAAAGTATGTTGAACGCATATGCATGATGATGCAATGACTCATGCAAAATGTGAGGCTGGAATGTGATAACGGACAAATGCAGGAATGATATGTTCATTATGATGCTGAAGAGATGTTTATGCGATGCATGATATGAATGAATTTACGGACACGAGAGCCCAGAAAATCATCTCTCCTTACTTGCGCATTTGGGGGCGCAGTGCCCCATGTGTGCAGTTAAGAAAACGATATGGATCTTCCGACTTCCCACGACAAAAGACGAGACCCACATACAACGCAAGTGTGACGACATGATGCAGATACGCAAAAGCGCAACAGGGGTATTTACACAGCATGGCAATATCCTCAAATAATCATACAACAAAGGCATACATGACATTTAGGTTATATGCATGACAGTGTTTAAAAGGCACGCAGCGTGTTCGCTTCGTGCCCCTATTTTAGGGACCTATAGGATAATATCTAGGGGTCTCTAATAACTACTTCCAACGATCCATATCTCACATGGTTGTTTTCTAGAGGTATCATCACTCAAGATAATAATATTGTGGCGGTATGGAATACCAGCGACAACACATTATAAAGAGAGAAAGCTCTAGACGAGATTTCACTATTATCAAGCAAGTCGGAGACCTAGCATGACCATAGATTCACCTCCACTCCTTAAATTCCCATGGACCCGGGTATAGGGCCCCTTTTTTACTCAAACCCGTGGGTGCTTAGAATGCAGTGTAAAAATGTGGAAGACACAACATTTATTATATTTACACAATTCAAAAAATGCACACACAAAGTTCCACAATTCCACAATTTCCTAAAATAGGCCTAACTCACAAAAACAGTCCCCAGCGGAGTTGCCAACTGTCACAACCTTACCCTTTTGCAAGCGAGCGAGGTGAGGCTCACGGGTGCATCTTCCAAAGGAGGAAAATGCGCGGAGTCGCCACCAAAGTTTATTTGTGGAAAACGTCAAAAAAACCGAAGGAAACCGGTCATGAAGAATATTCCAGATTCGGGAGTTGTATTTACGTTTGAGGAAGGTATTAGCACCTCTCACGTTTGTCCCAAAGTACAACAGCCTTAAATTAGAATTGTGTGAAATTGTGTACCTAAACTTTTATTTCTTTTTTATTTTTGAGGTCGACAAAAGCGGGGCTCTTTCTCCTACGTACCCTCCATCGAAGAGGAAATCAAACCTACGTAGTTCTTTCTAAAGGGCGAATCAAGTGATTCTTTTTACTTGGAAGGAGGTCCTTTTAAGGTGTTGGACCTTAAAATGACCCATTTTTACTTGGTGAAAAAAACTGAGGTATCGAACCTTAAAATCCTTTTTAGTGATTTTTTGTGGACGAGTTTGACTTTGTGAGTTGATTTTAGCCTTAGTTTCACTTTAGTTATTAGTCAATTCAATTAAGAAAGATAAATCCCAAAGAGAAACGTCCGATTGATTTTTTTGGTTTATTTTACTAAAAGATATTTTTTTATTATTATATTATTATTTTTCAGGATATTTTGATTATTTTATTATTATTTTGCCTTTTTTTGGTTTAACCGTGGTTACAACGTGAACGATCGGTTAGATTTTGTTTTAACAGTGATTAAACGAGATTATAACACAAATGATCGGTTGAAATTCATTTTATCATTTATTAGGTGAGAAAACGGCTTAAATAAACGGTTAAAGCACGTTAAAAATGGAAGAAAAGAAAACTGAAAGTAAACGAAATTAAAGTGAAAGTACACAAAACAAGAAATGAATTGAAAGTCTCGGATTTGAAAACTTACCCGTTGAAAAACAAAGAACGAACGAAGAACGGATGAAGAACGGTGAAGAACGACGAAGAACGATGAATAATTTCCACAGAATCGCTTACGGAGGCGTTACGGAAGCACTTCGACTCGATTTTTCTTCACGAAAACGTGTTTTTTGCCCAAAATAGCCGAAATGCATAGCCAAGGGGTCTTGAAAATTTTGAAACAGCTCCCCCCTCCCCTATTTATAGGAAAAAAGGGAGGTGTTTGCCGCCTAGAGACTTAATGAAGAAGATTTCTAAGCGCACCCGAATTAATAAGTTCACCCCCCTTTTCGTATTTTATGGAAAAGTTATGGAAGCCTTACGGAAGTGTTTCGGATTTGATTTTCATCTTTTTTCTCTTCCCTTTCACCAATGTTAAGTGGAATATGCTTACCCAAGGTTTTCAGAAATTTTATGGAAGCATTACGGAAGCGACGGAAGCCCCGGAAACCATTTTTCAAAAATGTGGAGGAGCTTGCCGCCCAGTTGCTTCCTCCTTAAGCAACCCAACTTCCAAAATGTTCCGAAAGGGCCTAGATTCGAATTGCTATTTACACCCCATTTTTACTAAATACACCCCCTTTGCTTTTTTGGTGATTCTTTTTCCGTAACGTTATGAAACTTTACGAATTTCGTAACGATACTTGTTTTCTTTCCGTAAGGTTACGGAACCTTATGGGTCATGTAATTACTCCTTTTTTAGCTTTCAGAATGTTACGGAAACTCACGGATTGCATAACAATACTTCCTTTTGATTTCCGGCATGTTATGGAATTTCACGGATTGCGTAACAATGCTTCCTTTTGATTTCTAGCATGTCTCGGAACTTCACGTATTGTGCAACAAAGGGTGCCAAGTACCTCGAAGCGGTCAAACAAAGGTTGCATGCCATCAAACAATGGTCCCCGGACGAAATTAGGGTATGACAAACCTGTACAACTCATCTTCTTCCAGAGTCTTCCTCGTGCTTAGCCCAGGAGTGTTGCACTTAGCGGGCGCTCGCTAAGCCAACAAAATTGGCTTAGCGAGAAGGTTAAAAGTAACACTTTCCAAAGCTTGCCCAATTAACCTGAAATTGAGAGAAAATGATTATTAAATGCACAAAATGAAAATACTAAGTGTTTATTATCTATACTTAACAGAAAATACTTATAACACTACAAAATAACCATAAATTGGGAGAGTTTGATACAATTTATACAAGTTTTATACACAAAAGTTAGTCATTTTCACCAACTAACAACTCCCCTAAATTTACAGTTTTGCTTGTCCTCAAGCAAAAAGAGAACAACTCACTTGTCCTCAAGTGACAATGACATGCAGTGACTTTGTACAAAGGTGTATGCTACAAAAGTTACTGATTGCATAATAAGAGAATGGAGTAAAATGACCTCATCACTTGTCTTTCACAACGTATGCAGTTATCCAAAGAGAAGAATGAAATGTAACCTGAACAAATAGATGGAGTTAGGCATAAGACAGATATCAACGAAAGTAGCTTAAACCACAGTCTCACGGCCACTGTTTGTGGAAGCAATGACTTCCAAGATTATTTTGATGATGCCAAATAATCAAGAGTTAAGCAAGTTCCAAAGAATCAGGAGTCAAAAAAGCTTCAAGAATAATCAAGTTTCAAGATTCAATCAAGTTTCAAGAATCAAGATTCAAGAACAATCAAGATCATGATTCAAGACTCAACATTCAAGAATCAAGAGAAGAATCAATCAAGATAAGTACTAAAAAAGTTTTTCAAAACATTGAGTAGCACAAGAATTTTTCACAAAATCTTTTACCAAAGAGTTTTACTCTCTGGTAATCGATTACCAAAAGGTAGTAATCGATTACCAATAGCCAGCATTGTTTTCAAAATCGATTACAATTACCATAATCATGTAATCGCTTACCAATATTTTAAAACATTAGATTTCAAATTTCAAGAGTCACAACTAGTGATAAAACATTTTTTAAATCATTTTAATCTTATGTAATCGATTACACAATACTTGTAATCGATTATCAGAGTTTCTAAACGTTTTGATTTTCAAATTTAAACATGAAGAGTCACATCTGTTAATGTGTAATCGATTACACCTTGATGTTAATCGATTACCAGTGACTGATTTCAAAAAATAAATTTCCAAAAGTCACAATTCTTAAAGTCACTTGTTTCTGAAGATTTTTTCAAAAGTCACAACTTTTTGAGTCACTAGTTTTCAAAAGAGTTACAATTTTTAAAAAGTGACTAGTTTTAAAGAAATTGCCAAGAGTCACAAACTTTAACTTGAGTCATCAAATGAATATAGATATGTGGCCATGGCATGAATTTTAATAATGAGTTTTTACATAAATTTCTGATTCATTTCTTAACTTCTTTCTAAGAGTTTTTGTTCAATACTTTCTCTTCCAAGAAAAGTTCATTGTTCAAAAACTTGTGCTACTTTTCTTCTTCATTCACTTCTTCCTTTTGCCAAAAGAATCGGAGGACTAACCGCCTAAGTTCTTTTGTATCTCCCTTCTCCCTCTTCCAAGAAAATTCAAAGGACTAACCGCCTGAGAATTCTTTTGATTCTTCCCTTCCCCTTAAACAAAAGATTTCAAAGGACTAACCACCTGAGATATCTTTTGTTTCCCCTTACAAAGATTCAAAGGACTAACCGCCTGAGAATCCTTTGCCTTAACACATTGAAGGGTACATCCTTTGTGGTACTAGTAGAGGGTACATCTACTTGGGTTGTTATACTGAGAATAAGAGAGGGTACATCTCTTGTGGATCAGCTCAAGTGGAGGGTACATCCACTTGGTTGTTTAAAGAGAACAAGGGAGGGTACATCCCTTGTGGATCTTTGGCTTGTAAAGGATTTTACAAGGTTGGAAGAAATCTCAAGAACCGTTGGTTGTTTGGGGACTTGATGTAGGCATGGGTTGTTGCCGAACCAGTATAAATCTTGTGTTTGTCTTCTTCTTCCCTACACTCTTTAATTTCCGTTGTGTACTTTTAATTTTCGCTTTTACTTTTGGTTAAGTTTTTGTTTCTGCTCTTTACTTTCTTAACTTAGTAGTAAAAGCCTAGTTGAATCTAGTAACATTAAGAAGGATAAATTTTTAATTAGTCAAGACACGTTAATAATTAATTCAACCACCCTTCTTAATTATTCCGAGGCTACTTGATCCAACAAGTGGTATCAGAGCAGGTATCTTGAGAAAAGTTTCACAACTTCAAGATTCATGGCCTCCTCAAATTCTCTATTTCCTGAAGGAAACTCCATCCATAGGCCACCTATCTTTAATGGTGAGGGTTACCACTATTGGAAAACCCAAATGCAAATCTTTATTGAAGCCATAGATTTAAACATTTGGGAAGCAATAAAAATAGGACCTTATGTACCCACCACAGTAGATGTAAGCACTAGCACAACAATAGAAAAACCAAGAGATAAATGGATTGAAGAAGATAGAAGAAGAATCCAATATAATCTTAAAGCCAAAAACATCATCACTTCTGCCCTAGGAATAGATGAATATTTTAGAGTGTCAAATTGTTCAAATGCAAAGGAGATGTGGGATACTCTCCAACTTACACATGAAGGCACCACTGATGTGAAAAGATCTATAGTCAACACCCTTACACATGAATATGAATTATTTAGGATGAACACTAATGAGAACATCCAAAGCATGCAGAACAGATTCACACACATAGTCAATCACCTTGCCTCCTTAGGAAAAACCTCTCAAAATGAAGATTTAATCAATAAAGTTTTGAGATGCTTAAGTAGGGAATGGCAACCCAAGTTAACTGTCATTTCTGAAAGTAAAGATCTTTCCTCTATGTGTCTTGCCATTCTTTTTGACAAATTACAGGAACATGAAATGGAACTTCAACATCTCAACCAAAATGAAGAGACTGACAAAAGGAAAAGAAGCATAGCAATCAAAGCCTCCTCCTTAATGTAAGAAGAAGAAGAAGAAGAAGAATCTGATGATGAAGAGGACTTCTCACTCTTTGTGAAGAAGTTTCATAAATTCATCAAAAATAGAATAATGGAGAGAAGCCATAACTTCAACAATGGGAAGAGATCTCAAGAAGTTTCTCCAACACTTAAATGCTATAAGTGTAATCAAACAGGTCACATAAAGGCAAATTGCCCCTCAAATGAGTCATGGCCCGAGAAGAATGAGAAGAAAGGCTATAAAGAAATAAGATCCAAGAAGGCGTATATTGCTTGGGATGACAATGACTCATCAGATGGTTCGGAGAAGGAGATCAACCTTCTATCCAAGGACTATGAAAGTGATGAGAACATCTCTCAAGAAGTTTAAGCAAGAAAAAAAAAGTCTGACTTCCATCTTTAAAGATCTAAGCACTTGAATCATGAAAATGGTAACATCAAAACCATTCTGAAATTCTGATACTGGGGACAGATGTCGTACAGGATGTCACGACATCGCGCTTCAGAACATGCAGATTATATTTGGGAGTATGAACAGATTAAACAAGTAAATAACACAAGAGAATTGTTAACCCAGTTCGGTGCAACCTCACCTACATCTGGGGGCTACCAAGCCAGGGAGGAAATCCACTAAAATAGTGTTAGTTCAAGGTCTAACAGCCACTGTTTACAACCTTCTCACCTAACCACTACCCGTGCGACCTCTACCTAAGAGCCACTCTTAGATATGAGAACCCCTCTCACTCCCTCTCAATCACACTCCCGTGTTTACAATCAAATCAAAAACACACCAGAGATTGCTCTCTGAACAAAAGAGATCAACTCTACACACTAGAGATCAACTCTACACACAAGAGATCAACTCTACACACTCAGGTCCAACACTTGATGTTAGGGTACCATCAAGGTGGCTCACAAAACACTCAAGTCCCAAAACTCACAAAACAACTCTTCAATCCCGGACTTGGTACAAAACTCGTGCAGCCTCCATGTTTATATAGCAGTGTGCGTTTCTGGGCTGCAACTTCTTGATGCTGGATGAGATCTATCATTTTCCTGAAAATCTGCACTTAAAGATCTAAAAGATACAGTTTGATCTTTTAGTTTTTATCTTTAATCTTTAATCTTTAATCCCTGAACGAACTATTCAAGTTTGTAATTCGAACTTTAATTATCTTTTAATTCGTTCCTAAAGATAGATCATCTAATCTCTTGCTAACTGCACAATAATCTGTTAAAGATATAACAGATTTATATGTCCAGTATTTTCGGGCAAGATGTCCTGGACATCGTATCCGACATCGTGGATCCTGCAACTTCAATGCTTTTAGCAACTCCAGTATTTTCGGGCAGGATGTCCTGGACATTGTATCCGACATCGTGGATCCTGCAGCTTCAATGCTTTTAGCAATTCCAGTATTTTCAGGCAAGATGTCCTGGACATTGTATCCGACATCGTGAATCCTGCAGCTTCAATTCTTCATTTGACATTTCATCTTGCCTTGTGCATTGTGCAGCCCGATCTTATTCTTTGACATAACGTTGGACATCATGTGCAGCAACTCCAGCTTTCCTTCATTGTCTAAGTGCTTATGTTTTAACAAAATCTTAGCCAATCTTTTAAAGCTCAGTGAAGCTAAGCACTAACAATCTCCCCCTTTGGCAAATTTTGTCTAAAACATACTTAGACACTTCCTGAGCAGGTACGAGCAGTTATGCAAGCGGGATCAGCAACTTTCATTATCAAAGTAATCAGGCACAGCGGAATCTGTAGTTTAGACAAGTTGCAAGTCGTTTCCAGGATGTCAAGACATCTCTCGTGACATCAGCTTTCTGCTCCCCCTGTCTCCATGCTCTTACTGCTGTGAAGCAGTTCACTGCAGCATCTTCTATCAGCTACTAGTCTTTACCAGGATGTCACGACATCTCATGTGACATCAGTTTTCTGTTCCTGCTCCCCCTGTCTCCATGCTTACTGCAGCATCTTCTATCATCTACTAGTAGCTTACATCAGTCATCATCAGCAGCAGCAGTCTCCCCCTCAAGATCATGAATCATGCATACATCGTATCCTACTGCCATACATCATATTGCATACATAGTATCCTACTACTCAAAATCATGCATACATGCATACATAACTATTATTACTCCCCCTTTTTAGACAGAATTTGACAAAAGTAGAATGCATGAACTTAAGGTGCAAATATTACAGACCAATAGTAATCAATTGTTCAAAGGGACATGCCCCTATAGCCAGTAAAAGTGAAAAGCAAAAATAAAGGTCTGATGGTCATGGGGTGGCCTCAGAATCATCATCATCCGATTCTGTATCCTCTGCTGCATCTTCCTCTTCCTCAGCTGCCTCTTCTTCTTGCTCAGCTGCTTCACCATCATCAATGCCACTGTCTGTGAGTCTTTCGATCAGCCGTTCCAGCTCCATTTTCTTCTCTGTGGTGGCTTTGATGGTTGCCTCCAGCACCTTGCATGTGTCCTTGAGTTCAGCAATCAAGGCATCCTTGGATACAGCACCTGAAGCAGCAGCTTTCCCTGATGTCGAGACAATGTCTGGGACATGTGTCCCCTCAAACAGTTTGTAATGCAGGGATAGAGGAGATTCTCTCTTCATCACAAAGTCAATGTTGTTTAAGATATTGGGATGTTGACTCAACATAATGCCACACAATACAGTTGGGAAGGCAATGGGTAATTTAACAGCAAATGATTCTGAATGCTTAACAGTTTGATCAAAAATATAGTTTCCAAAATTAAATTTGGACTTGGTTCCAACAGCATACAGAAATTTACCCAAACCTGTGGCAACAGTGGAAGTATGATTGGTGGGTACCCAGTTTGCAGCGCCAATCCTATGCAGAATTGCATACTTCACACTCAGCTTCCCTGCAGAAAGCTTCCCTTTCTTTGGCCAATGCTGGACTTGTTTGGCAGTGATTTCCTTGGCAATTTGATGTTCAGAAGCATCAATATCCACCACTCCTTCAGTAGGTCTGCCCAGGTATTTGTTGATCACAGCAGGGGAGAATCTAACACACTTTCCTCTGACAAACACTTTCTGGTACTCATCACTCTTTCTGTTGGTTATGTCAGAGGGAATGTTGACAATGAATTCCCTGACTAGGCTTTCATAACAATCTCCCAACTTGGTGACTGTCTTCAGTAGTCCAGCAGCCTTGATGAGGTCCATGGTCTCCTTGCAATCCAAGGCATCTCTTCCCAGTTCTCTTTCAACCGCAAGTCTGCGTTGATACACATATTTCCACTTTTCAACATTGCCAATGGAGTGGAAAGAGATGTTGTCCAATGGTGCATCAGGAACATTTCCAGGCACCTTTCTCCCAGATTTCTTGGACCTCTTTGATGTCGAGACATCTAGTTCGACATCATCATCAGAATCAGATGAGGAAATTTCTTTCCTCTTCTTGGAGGGGATTGCAACTTTGCTCCTTCTGGATGTGGTAGGAGTGATTGGAGTGCTCTTCTTCTGGGCCATAGTTTTGATTCGTCCAGACCTCTTGATGGGGGTTTTCCCTTTTCTGCTTTGTAACCTTTCTGCAATGCCAGGTGCCAACCTGTTGGCAATGGGTTCCTCATCAGATTCTACTTCTTCAAGGTCAATGAGGTCACCTGGAGCAGGTTCTGGTGCCCGTGGTGCAGGGGTCTCCTCTGAGGCTTGATCCTCTTCTTCTGTTGATTCCTCTTCACTGGGTGAAGAGAGGGCTTCAGCATTTGGAGCGGAAGATGTTGGAACATCTTTATCAACATCAGGCACAGAAACATTCGGGGTGGAGGATGTTGGAACATCTTCATCAGCATCAGGCACAGAAGCATTTTTCAGAATGTTACTCACAATACTGCGGATCTTCTTATCCATCTCCGGGTCTACTTCCCTAGGACTTGTTGCAAGGCTAGGGTTTTCAGAAATCTTCACACCCTGTTGTCGTTTGGGAACCAGTTTTTCAGGAACAGGGGCTTGACCAGGAATCATCTGTATGGGTTGGATATGGAATTCAGGTTGTTCCTGGATTGATGGCGCTTTGGTGGATGATGGAGATGATGGTACAGCGGGTGAACCAGGAGCTGAAGTTTCTTTTGGCGAGGTAGCCATGGAAATGCAGAGCGTTTGGAATGGTTTCGCAAATTTCTGAGAGCTGTTGGGGAATGCTGAAAACAAGATTACCACGAATATATAAGTTTGAATGAGGAATGTAGAGGGACGTGTGAAGCAACGGTCGAATTTGTTTTGGCTTAGTAGTGAACGTGCTATTAATGTTAAGTGAGACGTTTGAGCACGTTCAGATAGCAGTAGCTGCTATAATTCCTCTAGCAGACAAATGCCCAGCTTGCCCCTCAGTTTTTCAAACTGATTTGCATCCAATGCCTTTGTGAAAATATCTGCTATTTGTTCCTCAGTGTCAACATGCTCCAGTGTGATAACTTTATCATCAACAAGCTCTCTGATATAGTGATGTCTAATGTCAATGTGCTTGGTTCTGCTGTGTTGCACAGGATTTTTAGAAATATTAATAGCACTCAAGTTGTCACAGTATAATGTCATGACATCTTGTTCGACATTGTACTCCTTGAGCATCTGCTTCATCCAAACTAGTTGTGAACAGCTGCTTCCTGCTGCAATATACTCTGCTTCTGCAGTAGATAGGGACACACAGTTCTGCTTCTTGCTGAACCATGAAATAAGATTGTTGCCCAGATAGAAGCATCCACCAGAAGTGCTTTTTCTGTCATCCGCACTTCCAGCCCAATCAGCATCACAGTACCCAACCAGCATTGAATCTGAACAATGACAGTACATAATCCCATAGTCACTGGTGCCATTTACATATTTCAGAATTCTCTTTACTTGATTCAAGTGACTTATCTTGGGATTGGCTTGATATCTTGCACAAACACCTACTGCATAGGTGATGTCAGGTCTGCTAGCTGTTAAATATAGTAAGCTCCCAATCATGCTTCTGTACAGACTTTGATCAACACTGGTGCCAGCTTCATCTTTTGTCAGCTTCAAGTGAGTAGGTGCAGGTGTTCTTTTATGGCTGGCATTTTCCATCCCAAACTTCTTGACAATGTTCTTTGCATACTTGCTTTGTGAGAGGAATATGGTGTCTTCCATCTGCTTCACTTGGAGTCCCAGAAAATAAGTCAGCTCTCCAACAAGACTCATTTCAAATTCAGATTGCATCTGTTGGACAAAATGTCGAAGCATCTCATTCGACATCCCTCCAAACACAATGTCATCAACATATATCTGTGCTATCATCAAGTTATCAGCATCTTGTTTGACAAAGAGAGTCTTGTCAATTCCTCCCTTCCTATACCCTTGCTGGGTAAGGAACTCTGTTAGCCTTTCATACCAAGCTCTTGGAGCTTGCTTCAATCCATAGAGAGCCTTCTTGAGCCTGTATACATGATCTGGATGAGTTGGATCTACAAATCCCTTTGGCTGCTCCACATAGGCTTCTTCATTCAGGTATCCATTCAGAAACGCGCTTTTCACATCCATCTGGTACAGCTTGAATTTTAGGATGCAAGCTACGCCAAGTAACAATCTGATGGACTCAAGTCTAGCAACAGGAGCGAAAGTTTCATCAAAGTCTACACCTTCAATCTGAGTGTAGCCTTGAGCAACAAGTCTGGCCTTGTTTCTGGTTATAACACCTTCTTCATTGGTTTTGTTCTTGAAGATCCACTTGGTGCCAATCACATTAGTTCCCTCGGGTCTCGGAACTAGCTCCCAGACTTCATTCCTTTTGAATTGCTCCAATTCTTCTTGCATAGCATTGATCCAGAACTCATCAGTTAGTGCCTCTTTCACATTCTTGGGCTCAATTTTGGAGACAAAGCATGAATTGGAGACAATCTCAATCTCCCTTGATCTTGTAGTGACCCCTCTGTTTGGATCTCCTATAATCAGCTCCTTGGGGTGCATCTTCTGGATTCTAATGGAGGGTTTCTTGTCAGGTTGGTTGATGTTTGGTTCATCTGTAGCAGAGTCAGAGTTTTCTGCATTTTCTGCACTTTTAGCTGTATCTGCTACCTTGTCTCCCGATGTTCTGACATCTTCTTCGACATCCTTCTTTCTTGCTGGAGTTAGATCATCAACAACCACATTGATGGATTCCATCACAGTTCTGGTTCTGGAATTGAATACTCTATATGCTCTGCTGTTTGTAGAGTATCCCAGGAATATTCCTGCATCACTCTTGGGATCCATCTTTCTCCTTTGCTCTCTATCTGCCAAAATGTAACATGGACTTCCAAAGATGTGGAAGTGCTTGACAGTTGGCTTCCTCCCTTTCCAGATTTCATACAGTGTGGTTGGAGTCCCTCTTCTCAGTGTGACTCTGTTGTGGATGTAGCATGCTGTGTTCATGGCTTCAGCCCAGAGATTATAGGGAAGTTCTTTGGCATGAAGCATGACCCTAGCAGCCTCTTGCAAAGTCCTGTTTTTCCTCTCAACTATGCCATTCTGTTGTGGGGTAATGGCTGCAGAGAACTCATGAGTGATGCCTTCAGATGTGCAGAATTCAGTAAACCTGCTGTTTTCAAACTCTCTGCCATGGTCACTCCTGATTCTCTTGATGACACAGTCTTTTTCTCTTTGAAGTTTTAGACTCAACTCCTTGAATACTTCAAAGGTGTCTGATTTTTCTCTGATAAAGTTGACCCAGGTAAATCTGGAGAAATCATCCACAACAACATAGGCATACCTCTTTCCTCCAAGGCTTTCAACTTGCATAGGCCCCATCAAGTCCATGTGAAGTAGTTCCAGCACCCTGGAAGTGGTCTGATGTTGAAGCTTCTGGTGGGACATCTTGACTTGCTTTCCAATCTGACATTCACCACAAATTCTGCCTTCTTCTATTTTCAGATTGGGAATGCCTCTAACAGCACCTTTGTCAATGATTTTCTTCATGCCTCTTAAGTGCAGATGTCCAAATCTTTGATGCCATATTCTGACTTCATCTTCTTTGGAGGATAGACATGTGGAGGAGTAACTGGTTTCTTGAGGTGTCCATAGGTAGCAGTTGTCCTTTGATCTGCTGCCCTTCATTAGAACTTCACTCTTCTCATTTGTCACCAAGCATTCTGACTTTGTGAAGTTTACATTGAATCCTTCATCACACAGCTGACTGATGCTGATCAGGTTTGCAGTCAGTCCCTTCACCAGCAGTACTTTGTTCAGACTAGGAAGTCCATCATGAACTAGCTTTCCCATTCCAATGATCTTTCCTTTAGAGCCATCTCCAAATGTCACATAGCTAGTGGAGCAGGGCTCAATGTTCACCAGGAATTCTTTAACTCCTGTCATGTGTCTGGAACAGCCGCTATCTAGGTACCAATCTTCCTTAGCTGATGCTCTAAGTGAAGTATGAACAACAAGACTGACAATCTTGTGTTTTGGAACCCACATCATCTTCTTTCTGCTGTTGCTACTTTGAGTTCCATGATGTGGCTGGCCATGTAGATGATAGCAAAAGGGCTTTATGTGACCATACTTGCCACAGTAGTGACACCTCCACTTCTTTCTTTTACTTCTTTTACTCTTTTTCTGCTGCGTTCCATGATGTCGAGACCGATGTTGTGACATCGTGGCTCCAGTGCTGTTTTTGGCAGGAACAAATTCTGTCATGGTTATTCTGCCAGCAGATTTAAACCCAAGTCCTCTCTGGTTTCCAACATTCTTCCCAAGCTGTAGCACTTCATCAAGCATATCTGAGCCTTTATTCAGCATCTTTATTGATTTTGTCATGTTTTCCAGTTTAGAGTTCAGAGAACCAACTTCTCCTTTAAGCTCAGAGATCTCCTCTTCATGTGCCTCCTTCTCAGCCTCCAGATCTGCAATGACCTTCTTCAGTCGTGCTTCTTGCTGAAGGATCTTCTCACTTTTGATGCATAGTTTTCTATAGGATATAGCAAGCTCATCAAAAGTGATTTCACTATCTGTATCACTTGAATCTTCAGCAGATTCAAATCTCCCAGTGAGTGCATTTACATCTCTGTCAGAATCACTTTCTTGTTCACTCTCTGTATCATCAGACCGACATACAGAAAGTCCTTTCCTCTGCTTCTTGAGATGAGTGGGACATTCAGCTATGATGTGTCCATAGCCTTCACACCCATGGCATTGAATTCCTTTGCTGTGACTGGGCTTTTCATCTGACCTTTTCTGGTATTTACTACCTTTCCTGATGTCGAAAGGGATGTTCTGGACATGTGGTTTCTGCCTCCTGTCCATTCTGTTCAGCACTTTGTTGAACTGCTTTCCAAGGAGCACAACTGCCTTAGTCAGACCTTCATCAGTATCCAGGTCATACTCATCTTCTTCTCCTTCATCATTGGACACGAATGCCAAGTTCTTGCTCTTCTTTTCAGCCCTATCCGAGAGTCCTAGCTCAAAGGTTTGAAGGGAACCAATGAGTTCATCTACTCTCATGTTGCAAATGTCTTGGGCCTCCTCTATTGCAGTGACTTTCATGTCAAATCTCTTAGGCAAAGATCTGAGGATCTTTCTCACCAGCTTTTCGTCTGTCATCTTTTCTCCCAAGGCAGTGCAAGCATTGGCTATTTCAAGAATGTTCATGTGGAAGTCATGAATACACTCTTCCTCCTTCATCTTCAGATTTTCGAATTTTGTAGCCAATAGTTGCAATCTGGACATCTTCACTTTGGAGGTTCCTTCATGAGTGGTTTTCAGGATCTCCCATGCATCCTTGGCCACTGTGCATGTGTTGATCAGTCTGAAGATATTCTTGTCAACTCCATTGAATAGAGCATTCAAGGCTTTGGAGTTTCCAAGTGCCAATTCGTCTTCTTCTTTTGTCCAGTCTTCTTCTGGCTTCAATTCATGTGTGGGCTTTCCTTCTGTGTCCAACATCTTGGGATGTTCCCAGCCTTTGATGACAGCTTTCCAGGTTCTGCTATCCAGTGATTTGAGGAAGGCCACCATCCTTGCTTTCCAGTATTCATAGTTGGTTCCATCCAGAATTGGTGGTCTGTTCACTGGTCCTCCTTCTTTCTCCATGTTCATCAGAATTTATCTCCCTAGATCTCACTCAGTGATTTCGAGTGCCTGCTCTGATACCAATTGAAATTCTGATACTGGGGACAGATGTCGTACAGGATGTCACGACATCGCGCTTCAGAACATGCAGATTATATTTGGGAGTATGAACAGATTAAACAAGTAAATAACACAAGAGAATTGTTAACCCAGTTCGGTGCAACCTCACCTACATCTGGGGGCTACCAAGCCAGGGAGGAAATCCACTAAAATAGTGTTAGTTCAAGGTCTAACAGCCACTGTTTACAACCTTCTCACCTAACCACTACCCGTGCGACCTCTACCTAAGAGCCACTCTTAGATATGAGAACCCCTCTCACTCCCTCTCAATCACACTCCCGTGTTTACAATCAAATCAAAAACACACCAGAGATTGCTCTCTGAACAAAAGAGATCAACTCTACACACTAGAGATCAACTCTACACACAAGAGATCAACTCTACACACTCAGGTCCAACACTTGATGTTAGGGTACCATCAAGGTGGCTCACAAAACACTCAAGTCCCAAAACTCACAAAACAACTCTTCAATCCCGGACTTGGTACAAAACTCGTGCAGCCTCCATGTTTATATAGCAGTGTGCGTTTCTGGGCTGCAACTTCTTGATGCTGGATGAGATCTATCATTTTCCTGAAAATCTGCACTTAAAGATCTAAAAGATACAGTTTGATCTTTTAGTTTTTATCTTTAATCTTTAATCTTTAATCCCTGAACGAACTATTCAAGTTTGTAATTCGAACTTTAATTATCTTTTAATTTGTTCCTAAAGATAGATCATCTAATCTCTTGCTAACTGCACAATAATCTGTTAAAGATATAACAGATTTATATGTCCAGTATTTTCGGGCAAGATGTCCTGGACATCGTATCCGACATCGTGGATCCTGCAACTTCAATTCTTTTAGCAACTCCAGTATTTTCGGGCAGGATGTCCTGGACATTGTATCCGACATCGTGGATCCTGCAGCTTCAATGCTTTTAGCAATTCCAGTATTTTCAGGCAGGATGTCCTGGACATTGTATCCGACATCGTGAATCCTGCAGCTTCAATTCTTCATTTGACATTTCATCTTGCCTTGTGCATTGTGCAGCCCGATCTTATTCTTTGACATAACGTTGGACATCATGTGCAGCAACTCCAGCTTTCCTTCATTGTCTAAGTGCTTATGTTTTAACAAAATCTTAGCCAATCTTTTAAAGCTCAGTGAAGTTAAGCACTAACACATTCTCTTTTAAATTTAGTTGGTTAAAATTTTTCTTTCTATTAACTTGCTTATATAATGACTAACAAAATTTTATTTGTTTGTCTTGATTGATTGCTATGTGTTTATATGTTTGATTGAGTTATTTTCTTTCTCGAAGCATGATGTTTATTATTAAAACAAATAGTTGATAGTACATATGATTCTTGCATGATTTTTAGTATGATATGTTAATTACTTGCTTAAAAGTCATTCATAAAGCTTTTTCAAAAATCTATTATGTTATATATATTTATTTTTCATATAAGCGTTTTTAGATATAAAGTATTTTGACCCTTTTTCAAATCCTTTCACTCTAAGAATTCATTCAGCACTTAGTTCTCCTAAAAAGCTCTCTGGTAATCGATTATCACAATATGTAATTGATTACAATGAGTCAGACTAAGTGTAATCGATCACCAAAAGATGTAATCGATTTCAATGCGTCCCTGCTGCTTATAAATACAAATTTCAGAATTCATGAAACTGCAACTTTGTCTCTCTCGCGAAACCCTTATTCCCAAATTTTCTTTCTGCCATAACTTACTCATTTCTTATCCAAATCACGTCCCACAAAGCCCAAAATTCATCTTTTTTCATTCTCTTTCATTTCAACCAATTGAAATTTCGAATAAGTCTCTCAAATGGCGGAACCATAAAAGAAGCGCAAAGGTTCTTCGAGTAGAAGCCAACGACACTCCGAGGCTTAGAATACTCCATTTCCTCATCCTCATTGTTCTCATCGGAAGAACAATGTATACGGTACACAAACCTCTTCTCCTCTTGTTCTATCATTGACCCTAAGTTCAAATATATGGATTTCTTTTCTGATGAGAGTTTCGAATGCATTCAAGCATTTCAAAACTCAAATCTCATTCCCTTTATGTCTTTAAAATTGCCTATGTATTCTGAATTGGTAAAAGCTTTTTATTCTAACCTTGAAATTCAAGAAAGTACCTTGATTTCTGAGGTCTATGGGATAAAGATGGTCATTGACCAATCCCTCTTCTATGATTTGACCCAATTGTCTAGCAAAGGTGTGCCATTTGAAGGAACACTGGATGATGATTGGATATTTGATTTTTCTGTGCATGATGCCTGCCGGTTGGTTTGCACCAACAAAGCGGATATGACCGGAAGGCTGCTTGCCGGTTCATTGGCTCTTGAAAGCCAAATCCTTCATTATCTAATTGTTCATATCCTACTCCCTAGATCTTCAAACCTTGCACAGGTTTCTGAAGAAGATCTAATAGTCATGTGGGCCTTTCATACCGGCCGACAAATTGATTGGGCACATCTAGTCCAATATCGCATGCATAAGGCATTGCGATTAAATGCTCCTCTACCCTATCCACACTTAGTTACTTTGTTCCTTCAACATTTTAACATCCCTCTTGATTCTGAACCTTATGTTCCAATCAAGAGATCTTTCTTGATCGGTGTTGCTGTGGTTGCCTCCTTTGGTTACCGCAAAGAGCGTGATGGCTCTTGGGTAAAAAAGGGTGCTCAACCAAATGATGATGAAGGACACTTACCGGTTGAAGGGTACTCTTCTCTCCTTCAGAGTATTTTGGACAGGTTTGATGGACTTCAAACCTATGTTGGTGAGAGGTTTGACTCCTTGGAACTTCAAGTGAGCACGCAATTTGAGGAGATGAACTCAAGGATTACAAAGGTTGAAGAAAATGTCACTATCATTCGCGACTACCTTGATTTACCTCCACCACCACCATCAGTTTAGACATTACTATTATTATTAGTATTTTGATTTCTAGCTGTGTATTTGGCTTTATTATTATGACATTTGAACACTTAGTATTTCTTTTAATATTTGCTTAGTATGACTGAACATGATGTTTATGGTTTGTGATATATGACTAAGTGGTTTGCATTTCAATTTGGTTTTATTAAAATTATGATTTATGTATTTTTAGAATCATTTATGTTTGTTTTACAAATTATGCTTTGTGTATGTTTTAAATTATTCATGTTTTATGCACTTTGGCCTTTTTGATGTTGCCAAAGGGGGAAAGAAAAATGGGTATTTTAGAAATCAAGATATTATATTTTCAAAGCTTTAAAATTCAGCATAAATTCAAAAAGAAAGGGGGAGAAAGAGATGAGTGAACGGTAGAACAAAACTTGTATATATCCTCTGGATTTCAGGATTGTCATCATAAAAAAGGGGGAGATTGTGGAAGCAATTACTTCCAAGATTATTTTGATGATGCCAAAGAATCAAGAGTTAAGCAAGTTCTAAAGAATCAGGAGTAAAAAAAGCTTCAAGAATAATCAAGTTTCAAGATTCAATCAAGTTTCAAGAATCAAGATTCAAGAACAATCAAGATTAAGATTCAAGAATCAAGAGAAGACTCAATCAAGATAAGTACTAAAAAAGTTTTTCGAAAGATTGAGTAGCACAAGAATTTTTCACAAAATCTTTTACCAAAGAGTTTTACTCTCTGGTAATTGATTACCAGAAGGTAGTAATCGATTACCAGTAGCCAGCATTGTTTTCAAAACTGATTTACAAAGCTATAATCGATTACCATAATCATGTAATCGATTACCAATATTTTAAAACGTTAGATTTCAAATTTCAAGAGTCATAACTAGTGATAAAACATTTTTTAAATCATTTTAAACTTCTGTAATCGATTACACAATACTTGTAATCGATTACCAGAGTTTCTAAATGTTTTGATTTTAAAATTTAAACATGAAGAGTCACATCTGTTGATGTGTAATCGATTACACCTTGATGGTAATCGATTACCAGTGACTGATTTCAAAAAATAAATTTCCAAAAGTCACAATTCTTAAAGTGACTTGTTTCTAAAGATTTTTTCAAAAGTCACAACTTTTTTAGTGACTAGTTTTCAAAAAAGAGTCACAATTTTTAAAAAGTGACTAGTTTTAAAGAAATTGCCAAGAGTCACAAACTTTAACTTGAGTCATCAAATGATTATAAATATGTGACCATAGCATGAATTTTAATAACGAGTTTTTATATAAATTTCTGATTTATTTCTCAACTTCTTTCTAAGAGTTTTTGTTCAATACTTTCTCTTCCAAGAAAAGTTCATTGTTCAAAAACTTGTGCTACTCTTCTTCATTCACTTCTTCCTTTTGCCAAAAGAATCGAAGGACTAACCGCCTGAGTTCTTTTGTGTCTCCCTTCTCCCTCTTCCAAGAGAATTCAAAGGACTAACCGCCTGAGAATTCTTTTGATTCTTCCCTTCCCCTTAAACAAAAGATTTCAAAGGACTAACCACCTGAGATATCTTTTGTTTCCCTTTACATAGATTCAAAGGACTAACCGCCTGAGAATCCTTTGCCTTAACACATTGGAGGGTACATCCTTTGTGGTACAAGTAGAGGGTACATCTACTTGGGTTGTTATACTGAGAATAAGAGAGGGTACATCTCTTGTGGATCAGTTCAAGTGGAGGGTACATCCACTTGGTTGTTTAAAGAGAACAAGGGAGGGTACATCCCTTGTGGATCTTTGGCTTGTAAAGGATTTTACAAGGTTGAAAGAAATCTCAAGAACCGTTGGTTGCTTGGGGACTTGATGTAGGCATGGGTTGTTGCCGAACCAGTATAAATCTTGTGTTTGTCTTCTTCTTCCCTACACTCTTTAATTTCCGTTGTGTACTTTTAATTTTCGCTTTTACTTTTGGTTAAGTTTTTGTTTCTGCTCTTTACTTTCTTAACTTAGTAGTAAAAGCCTAGTTGAATCTAGTAACATTAAGAAGGATAAATTTTTAATTAGTCAAGACACGTTAATAATTAACCCCCCCCCTTCTTAATTATTCTGAGGCCACCTTATCCAACACTGTTTCACTCAAGCACAAGTGTTTAAGCTATTCATTAATAACAACTAGCAAGAGGTCTAATCTTTGAATTTCATCTCATGCCATAAAGTCAGAAATGTATAAACAAAATCAGAAGGGCTTTCTCAGGTTCAGGGTTCAATTTATTGACAAACTCATTCAGCTCAAAAAGGGTGCAAATGATAGAATTATAATTTAAGGTAAGCTTTTTGGTCAAAAGGCTTGTGCATGTACAATCATGGCCTTCATCATGTTCTAGTTGATACATTTCATTCTAAAATTCAGATATTCATGCAAGGATTATTACTCATAGCTAGTCATTCACTCACAGTTTAAGGTCACACTTTCACCGGTTTTGGTTCAAGCTTTTCTTTCACGATCAATTTGTCTACTGACTAACAATTCTAAATGCAAGTTCACATTCTTGTTCTTTCTTTGTCTAACATACATACTTGCTCAAACTCATGAAAAGAAACACAAACTCCATCACAATCATGCACTCAATTCAAAATAAAAGCATACGACCATTTTTCACAAAAAGATAAAAGTGTTTTACTGCTATCTCATTAAAAACCAAGTTAAACTGTTCAAAATGCTTCAGAATAAGCATACCAACTATTTATAAATAAAACTAGCAGTGTATATAAAGGAAATATTGTACGAAACCATAATTATAATAATAACCCAAAAAGCAAAAAGTGACATCCAGAATTAACAATGTCAAAAAGTGTTTAAACTGGGGAATCGGTGAGAGCAACAGCTTCTCCAGATGACGAATCAGAAAGATCAGCAATTCCTCCAATTGGGGAAACAGGGGGGTCAACTGTTTCTACAGTTGGTGAATCAGGAGGAGCAGCTGCTTCATCTGATGATGTGTTAGAAATGACAATCAGAGGAGGAGATAGGGGGAACTGCTTCAAGCTCAGGCGAAGAAGGTGGATTCACCACTGGAGATTGTGGGTTAGCTGGCTCTGAATTGACCTGCACAGGTGTGGGCTCAGGCGGAGCAGCCTTGTTGGGTCTCACCAATGGAAGTTGAGCTTCAAGCCAAGCTACTTACTCAAGAAAATGTTCCATAGATATGATTGGCCTATTGTGAGCCAACTCTTGCAGACTGTGCATGATAATAAACTGTCCTTGGAATAGGCTATGTAGCATAGGAACTAAAGTTAGTGAGCTTTGGACATCCTGTCATACAGTTACTGACGGAGGAGCTGGAGTGGATGACGAAGGGATGTCTTCCGTTCTAGCTCTTTTCCTTGATTCCTTCTGTAACTAAAAAGAACTCAAAATTCCTTAGACCAAAATCGTTCAAGTTAAACAACAACAATAAAGGCTAAAATTAACAATAGGCGCTTAGCGAGATACAGTTTGCTCTGCACGCTCTGAGAAACATAACATGTCAGCTTACCTGAAGCTAAGCTCACTTAGCCTAAAAGTTGTTGTGATGAAATGCGCTTAGCTCAGGTAAACTCGGCTTAGCGTAAGGCTTACAACACAAAATTTGGTTAAGTTACCTGGGCTTATCAATTCAGCCTCGCTTAGCCATAGGTAGTTCAACAAGAGGATGAGTGTTCATCCTCAAAAGATGAACTCACTTAGCGCGGTAAATGCGCTTAGCAAGTTCTTCAGATAATGCTTACATACAATGAGTATTGATGAACTCGCTTAGCGCAACATGCTCGCTTAGCGAGTTCATCGCGTTTTCCAGAAAATGCAGTTCGTTTTCTTGCACTTTTCAAGCCTCTAAAAGGCATATCGGACATCCAATGTGTGCCTCATACTCAATTCAGTATACAAGCGTATATAACCCTAATCTTAAACTAAATATAACAAAACATAAAAACCCTAAAAATCTAAAGCTACAGTTGAAGTCTTCTACCTTAAAGTTAAGACAAGAAAAAGAGAAAAAAGAATCAAGGAACTTACTTGGATGGTGTATGATTGATGCTTCAAAGTCGAAAATGCACAAAGAAAGCATAGATGCAAAATGTGCAAATTTTTGGAGAGAGAGAATGTAGAGACGAAGTTTTCGAAATCTGGCAAATGTGAGTGTAACTGCTATTACACTCACTTAAGCAGTTTTTTGATACTCTCGCTTAGTGGACCTCTGCGCTAAACGAGCAAGAGAGACATTTGGTTTCTCAACAAGGCTCACTTAGCGGACCTGTGCGCTTAGCCGACGTTTCAAATTCAAAATCAGTTTTTTTTTTTTGAACAGAGACTTGGCTTAGCGCGAGGGTAAGTCCGCTTAGCAAGGTCTGCAGATTAGAAAAGCTGCAACTCTCACTAAGCCAGGCTCTGGCTAGCTTAGCTAAAATGATTCATCCTAAGTATAAAGGAGCATGCGCTTAGCTGAGAGGGACTCGCTTAGCGCTCATATTGTCGCAATGAATCTCGCTTAGGTGCCATGACTGGCGCTTAGCTTCATGGACCTCAATTATGGCCATAAAGAATTGCGCTTGGCGACAATAGGTCACGCTTAGCCACGGATAAGCTGTCGCTTAGCGATCAGGCTGAAGCTTAGCTGAATTCAGATCGAATTGAAGTTAGCTTACCTCAACCTTGGCCAGCTTAGCGGACCAAATCAGCCTCAGATGCAAGGGTTGGGCGCTAAGTGCATGAGACTCGCAGCTTAGCGCATGAACAGAGATGTGCTTAGCGCGAGGCTTGCGCTTAGCGAAAGGACTATTTTTCAGAAAATGTTTTCTAAGTTATTTTTTTTTTAGTCCTTATTCCAAGAATTTGAAACCCTTATGTTAAACATTCAAAGATTGGCTGATATACTCCTATGTACAAATTATATAGCAAGTTCCAAATGATTAAATGCATGAAGAACAAAATTAATAGAAATTAAAATTGGGTTGCCTCCCAGGAAGCGCTTCTTTAATGTCATTAGCTTGACGCTTTTACCTCACTGGGTAATCTTATGTTTTGGTTCTTACTTTCAGAACCTCTTGACCTCCTTCCATTACCTATAAGCTAACATTGTGTTCTAGAGCAGGCTTATTTTCAACAAACAAATCAAAATCAATTTTCTGATCTTCAAAACCTAGCTCCAGCTTCCTCTTCCCCATATCAACTATGCAGCTTGTGGTCAACATGAATGGCCTTCCCAATATTACAGGGATGTCAATATCTTCATAGATATCCATTATCACAAAGTCTGTCGGGAAGATAAAATGTTTTACTCTAACCAACACATCTTCAATTACTCCATATGGCCTGGTAATGGAGCAGTCAACTAATTGTAAAGTCATTCGAGTGGGCATTATTTCCAACTCTCCGAATCTTCTGCACATGGAGAGTGGCATCAAATTGATACTGGCTCCCAGGTCAATAAGAGCTTTTCCCACATTGACTTCTCCAATTGAACAAGGAATAGTTACACTCCCAGGATCTTTATGCTTGGGTGGAAGGATCTTCTGGATCACAGCACTGTAATTTCCTTCCACTATGATGTTTTCCTGATGAATATATTTATGCTTCCTTGTTAACATATCTTTCAAAATTTTAGAGTAGAGTGGCATTTGCTGCAAAGCTTCTCCGAAGAGCATGGTTATTTCCAGTTTCCTGAAAATATCTAAAAATATTGCCAGATGACGATCTTTTTCTTTCTTGGAAGGTACCACAAGATATGGTACTTCCACACCTTCATCCACAGCCTTTTCACTCCTACTCTTCTTTGCATTCTTATTATTTTTTCTTCTTTTTCATTTTTTTCATTTTCTATTTCTTTTTCTTTTTCTTTTTCTTGGTCCTTCAATTCTTTATTCTTGACCATTATTTGTTCCTCTTTTTCTTGATTACTTTCACCTCTCACCTCATTTTTCTTGCCATCATTACTTTTTTTGTCAGCAGTTTTCTTTTTATGCACAACACTATCCTTATCCTCAGCCTCCACAAACCTTTTACTCCTTGTCATCAAAGTTTTTCATTCCTCCTTGGGATTCTATTCTGTATTGGCCACAAAACTGTTGGATGACTTGTCTGCTATCTGCTTGGCCAGTTGTCCCACCTGGACCTCAAGGTTTTTCAGTGCTGACTCAGTGCTTTTATAATTTGACATTGTTACCTGCATAAACTGAGTCAAGGTCTCCTCCAGCTTAGTAGTCCTCTGGAATATGTTAGGTCCTTGTTGGATTGGCCTGTTTGAAGGCCCACTCTGGTCTTTGTTGAACTGGTTGCCAGGGTGTGTCCTCCACTATCCTTGTTAATTATAGGGACCCTGCTGGAAGCCTGAAAATCCTCCTTGATTATACCATTGTCGCTGTTGATTTCCCATATAATGAATTTCTTGAGCGTTTTCTTTAGTGGGAATACATTGGCCTGTTTCATGAGCCTCACCACAGATGGTACAACCTGTCACCTGCAAAATAGAAGAGTGTGTAGGTTTACCCATAGACAACTTAGTTGGCAGCTTACCGAGTGTTTCTGTTAAAATCTCAAGTTGCTTAGAAAGCAACTTGTCCAGTGCCAATAAAGCATCATGTGATGAGAGCTCTATCAAGCTTTTCTTCGTGGGTTGATGGGTTTTGTCTCGTAGAATGGCATGATCACTGGCTAACATGTTCTCAATCAGCTCAGTTGCTTCTTCCGGGATCTTCAGTTTTATCTTTCCCCCTGTAGAAGCATCTAACAGTTGCTGGGTTTGTGGTCTCAGCCCATCTATAAACATATTCAATTGGATTGGCTCGGAAAACCCATGAGTGGGAGTTCTTCTCAACAAGCCTATGAATCTCTCCAATGCATCACTTAGAGAATTATCAGGAAACTGATGAAATGAAGAGATTGCAGCTTTCCCTTCTGTAGTCTTGGACTCTGGGAAGTATTTCTTTAGGAACTTTTCAACAACTTCTTCCCAGGTTTTTAGACTGTTGCCCTTGAATGAGTGGAGCCACCTCTTGGCTTCTCCTACCAATGAGAATGAGAAAAGGCTGAGCCTAATAGCTTCGTCTAGTACACCGGCAATCTTAACAGTGTTACATATTTCAACGAACGTTGTCAAGTGTGCATAGGGGCCTTTATTAGGTAATCCTTGAAATAAGTTCCCCTGTATTAAATGAATTAAGGAATGTGGATAATTGATGTTGTTAGCTTGCACTTCAGGACGTGCAATGCTGGTGAAAAATTGTGGTACTGAACTACTTGAGTAATCCTCAAGGGTAATCCTCTAGTCATGGTCTTCTGCCATGGTGATGGCTTTAGGAATTTGAGTGGCGGATTCCCTTGATGATGGTGAATCAGGTGATAATAAGTCAGAGAAATGAGTCTCCTACTCAAGAATGGATGCAACTGTTTTGTCTTGCAGAAGTTTCCTTTTCCTCTCTGCCCTGTTCCTTCGCAATGTAGCTTCAATTTCTAAGTCCAGAGGAACTAAATTGCATGTGGGAGATCTATGCATATACAATACTAACAGAATAACGGTTATCCAGATAAAAAAGAAAAGGAAAATAGGGATTAGAAACAAATATTCACAAAAACAATCAAAGAATAACAAATAAAGAATAGACACCTAAAAACGAGCTAACTTCCCAAATAAAAAGAAGTTCCCTGGCAACGGCGCCAAAAACTTGTTCGCTGTCCGACAAGTGTATCGGATTGCACAAGTAGTATAAAAAGGTAAGAACCGAGTATCGAACACTCGGGGAATTTGTGTTGTTTGGTAAGCTATTTCAGCAAATAGGTGTTTGGAGTGTGTAAATGTAAGTGTGAATATGAACAAGTGTATAAACTATCTGTGCAAAAAGAAAGAAAATTGCGCGAGAGAAGTGATGTGTAAAAACAAGTAGAGAACATGTTGGTCTTCCTAATAGGTGTCTGATGCTAAAAAGATATTCTCTATCTAACAATGCTCCTATGTTCTTATGGTGTCTCCTAAGATATTAAACCTCGATTCCTCATGATAGTTTAGCCTAATCTTGATCAAGCATCATCCGCAGATTCCTCTTGTAAGACTAAACTCAACCAGGACTGCATTAAGACACACATACTCAACTAAATTATCGCACCCCGATTCCTCGTGAAAGCACAACAACTCAGCCCTGCACTATCAAGGACTTTAGAGTCAGACCAGTTTCCACTATTGAATGACCCTAACAAAGCATGCATCTATGTGATCAAGGTAAAGGCATACTAGAATGAAAAGCAAATAGCACAGAGAACACACAAAACATCATTAAATATATATAAATATATTTACATCAAGTACCTACAGGGAAGATCCAACAGAGGATTTAGCTTTCCATACCAGGAAGCCTTCTTAACAACAAAGAGAATAACAAGATGAAAGATTGCAAAAATACAAGTGGTGAGGATGTCTCCTTCACCTCTAGGATCTCACAATCACTCACAAACTCATCTCAAGCTCTCAAACCGGCTCCTGCTTCAAGCTCTGGTCTCTACAGATCTTCACACAACAAAATCTCTCAAAACTCTATGGAACTTGGACCTTTCTCTCTCTAGAAACCCTAGACATGCAAAGCTCTGAATCCCAGTCCAAACTCTCTTCACAAAATCTGATTTCAGGCTTAAATAGGTGGCCTTGTTCGTGCTCGTGCGCTTAGCGCACGTATGGACCGCTTAGTACACGGTAGTGATTTTTGGCTTAGCGCGCTTAGAGGGATGAAGTGGTGCGCTTAGAGAGATTGAAGCAGTGCTAGTGAATTAAAGCGGTGCGCTTAGAGAGATGAAGCAGTGTGCTTAGCGAACCTGTACATCTCATCTTCTTCCAGAGTCTTCCTTGCACTTAGCCCAGGAGTGTTGCGCTTAGCGGGCGCTCGCTAAGCCAGCAAAATTGACTTAGCGAGAAAGTGAAAAACAACACTTTCCAAAGCTTGCCTAATTAACCTGAAATTGAGAGAAAATGATTATTAAACACACAAAATGAAAATACTAAGTATTTATTACCTATACTTAACAAAAAATACTTATAACACTACAAAATAACCATAAAATGGGAGAGTTTGATACAATTTATACAAGTTTTATACACAAATTTTAGTCATTTTCACCGACTCACAGTATCCAAGAGCACGCCACTAAGTCTCTAGTACGTGTCACCCACATCGAGTGACATGTATGCAAGAGCATGCCACTAAGTCTCCAGTACATGTCACCCACAACGAATGACATGTATGCAAGAGCACGCCACTACGTCTCCAATACGTGCACCCACAGCGAGTAGCATGTATGCTAGAGCATACCACTACGTTTCGAGTACGTGTCACCCATGTTAGAGATAGGGGGCACAACATGGTGAACAACCTAAGGCTAAAGCATGAAGCTCAAGGAAAAGCTTGAAGTTTTGGCTTTTACATGCCCAACTCCTTTGAGTGACATTTGCATTGGTTGTTATCTTGATTGATCCATCTTAGTACTTTGATATCTATTTTGCATCATGTATCATCATGGTTGGTATGAAAATAAGTTTCTAAGTTAGAAAAATTTCTTTAGAGGCAAAAACTCTTTGCTTTAATCAATTATAGCCTCTTTGTAATCGATTACAACAAGCTATCTGAAGCTTGAAGAGTTAAGTCTCATATTGATTTAATCGATTACCGATATCTCGTATTGATTATACTGTTGTTTGAGACAATGACTAATTTTTTTAGGAGTCTCTGCTTTAATCGATTACCAGTTGGATTAATCGATTACTTCTCTCTCGTCTAGTTGTTTATAGGTGAACAAGAACACTTTAATCGATTACTTAGGTCATCTAATCAATTGCGTTGTTCTTGAGTTGTTTTCCAGATGTTGGATGAAAACTTTAATCGATTACTTAGATGATCTAATTGATTACTTTGCTAAAATAATCAATTACCTTATAAATTTAATCGATTATAGACTATTATAACTATTTTCTCTATAAATAACCAGCTTGTGTTCACATCTACACATCATGAGATGAATAAAGAATACTACATAGATTTAAAAATTAACATCTTAGCCTCATAATGAGCAAGATATCGTGTTGTTATTATTGAATAAGAGAAGAGAAGAAAAGTGCTTTATAGTAACTCACAACTTCTTAATCATTTGGTTATGAAGATCTTTTCTTGAAAGTGAGTTGTGTCTTTTTAGTAGAAGAAGATCACCTTCTCAATCCAGGTAGGTTTTTGTGGAAAGATTGGTCGGGTTGTATCTCTCCTACTTGCTTTTTCTTGTGTATTGTTTTTACACGGTCTTTGTGTTTATGCATGAATTGCTTATAACATGCTAGAATAGGATTTTCTAGTTTGGGCTAAGAGTAGGGTTCTCTTAGGCTTATATTCACAAAGGACCCTAGTGTTAGGTGCCTTAGGCTCTTTTTTCGGGATGAGAATTGTAAATTGGTTGTGATTGCTTGTAAGGATTCTTGATGCATAGTGAAAATCTAATTCAAGTTGTGCATTAGATAACTGGATTAGATTTTTTAGAAATAGAGAGTGAACTAGTATAAAAAGATTGTGTCTTGCTTCTCTTGTTCTAATCTTTTTCTCTCATTCGAGGTTTAATCAACTCATTCAAGTTTTAATCAAGTTTTTCACAAAGATTCAAGTTTTATGATTGTGAAAGAAAGAATGTTAATGAAGGATCATGTTTAAGGAAGGGTTGATAAAGTATTGATTATGTTCGATTCATATTTGTTTGTAATATGATCCATTAAAAATTTTTTTTGTAACTGTTTTTAAAAGTACATTTTGTTTTGAAAACCAATTCACCCTCTCTTGTTTTATTGAGTTCCATCATCTTTTCAACCCATAGTGAGTGACATGTGTGCACAAGCACGACACTAAGTTTCCAGTATGTGTCTCCCACAACGAGTGACATGTATGCAACAGCACGCCACTACGTCTCCAGTACGTGTCACCCACAACGAGTGAGATGTATGCAAGAGCACACCACTACGTCTCCAATATGTGTCACCCATGGCAAATGAAATGTGCACATGAGCACACTACCATGTCTCCAATACGTGTCACTTTGTAAGAGGCACATATGCAAAAGTATACCACCATGACTCTAGTATATGCCACTCACAGCGAGTGACATATACGCAAGAGCATATCACTATGTCTCCAATACAAGCCACTTTGTAAGAGGCACGTATGCAAGAGTACACCATTACGTCTCTAGTACATGCCACACATGGTGAGTTCCATTTATGCAAGAGCACAACACTTATGCTTCACATAAGACTTAACAATGCTGTTAGAGATAGGGGGGCAACAACATGGAACAATCCAAGGCTAAAGCTTGAAGCTTAAGGAAAAGCTTGAAGATGTTTTAGAATAAGTTTTGGCTTTTACATGCCCAACTCCTTTGAGTGGCATTTGTATTGGTTGTTATCTTGATTGTTGCATCTTAGTACTATACATTTGATATTTTTTTTGCACTATGCATCATCATGGTTAGAGTGAAGAAAATTTTCTTCAAAGGCAAAAACTATTTGCTTTAATCGATTACAACCTCATTGTAATCGATTACAACAAGTTGTATGTAGCTTGTAGAGTTAAGTCTCGTATCGGTTTAATCGATTACGGTAGCACTTTAATCTATTACATTATTGTTTGAGACAATGACTAATTTTTTTTCAGGAGTCTTTGCTTTAATCGATTACTAGATAGATTAATCTATTACTTCTCTCTCGTTTAAGTTGTTCAGAGGTGAACAAGAACACTTTAATCGATTACTTAGATCATCTAATCAATTACATTGTTCTTTAGGTATTTTCTAGATGTTGGATGAACACTTTAATTGATTACTTAGATAATATAATCGATTACTTCATTGAAATAATCGATTACCCTATAAATTTAATTGATTACAGGCGGCTATAACTATTTTCTTTATAAATAACCAGCTTGTGTTCACATTTACACATCATGAGATCATTAGAGAATACTCAATACATCTTGAAAATTACTTCCTAGCCTCATAATGAGCAAGATTTCGTGCTTTCATTGTTGAATGAGAGAAGAGAAGAAAAAACTTTATAGTAACTCACAACTTCTTAATCTTTTGATTTGGAAGATCTTTTTTGGGAAGTGAGCTGTTTCTTTTAAGTAGAAGAAGATCAACGTCTCAATCCAGCAAGGTTTTTGTGGAAAGATTGGTCAAGTTGTATCTCTCCTACTTGGTTTTTTCATGTGTATGGTTTTTACACAGTCTTGTGTTTATGCGTGAATTCCTTACAACATGCTGGAATAGGTTTTTTTTTTTAGTTTAGGCTAAGAGTAGGGTTCTCTTAGGCTTATATTCACAGAGGGTCCTAGTGTGGGATGCCTTAGTCTCTTTTTCCAAGGTGGGAATTATAGATTGATTGTGATTGCTTGTAAGAATTCTTGATGCATAGTAGAAATCTAATTCTGGTTGTGGATTAGATAACTGGATTAGCTTATCTAGAAATATAGAGTGAACCAATATAAAAGGTTGTGTCTTTTTATTTTGTTTGTATCTTTCACTCATTCAATGTCTAATCAACTCATTCAAGTTTTATCAAGGTTTTAAAGATTCAAGTTTTATGATTATGAAAGAAAGGAAGTTAATGAAAGGTCAAGTGTAAGGAAGGATTGATTAAGTATTGATTACATTCAATTCATATTCGTTTTGTGATAGATTCGTTTAGAAAAGTTTTTTTCGTAACTCATTTTTTAAAAAGTACCTTTTTGTTTGAAAACCAATTCACCCCCATCTTGATTTATTGAGTTCCATAATCTTTTTTAAAAACCCAAGCTCCGTGCTTGGTTATCCTCACAGGTATTACATCTCTAGTACATGTCACCCACGACAAGTGCCATGTATGCAAGAGCACGATGCCTAAAACCCAGGTCCGACAGTTCCCTAGTTGATCCTCCAAAGGGCTCGTAAAACCTAAGGTCCGCCCTTGGTGAGTCCTACTGATTCACACCACTATGTTTCCAGTGCGTGCCACTTTGTAAGAGGCACGTATACAAGAATATGCCATTACGTCTCCAGTACATGCCACCCACAACGAGTCATGTATGCAAGAACACAACACTTATGTTGCACATAAGACCCGACAAACCCAAGCTCCATGCTTAGTAATCCTCAGAGGTTCACAAAATCCAAGACCCATCCTTGGTAAGCCTTGACTCAACTCCACAGGCTTGACAAAACCCCAAGCAAACATGTCCTCGGTCTAAGGCTCGGCAAACCCAAGGTTCACCCTTAGTGAGCCCTTCCTTATACTAAGTTCTATCTCCACAAGTACTCAAGGCACGCAAGGTCTACCCTTGACAATCTTTTCTATTCTGATCTTTTATCTGTGCAGGAATACAAGTCTATCAAAAACCCAAGGTCTACCATTGGTATGCACTCCTCCAAAACCCAAGGTCCGCCCTTAGTACAAAAACCCAAGGACTGCCCTTGGTATGCACTCCTACAAAACCCAAGGCCTCCCCTTGCTCCGTTCACTCGCAGCAACTACGGCGACCACCGTCAAAGGTTCAAGTTTAACAAAACGAACTACCACCAAACTATTTGGCAAGACCTTTAATCAGGTGGAAGTTGCACTTACTCCTTATAACTATCAGAGGAGAAGTCTCGCAGGTTAAAATGACCTATCATTAGATTGCATGACAAGACCTTCAATCTGGTGTAAGTCACACTTACTCCTCATAGGCATTAGAGGAGAAAGTCTCTTAGGTCAAAATGGCCCATCACCAAATTGCATGACAAGACCTTCAATCAGGTGCATGTCATACTTACTCCTCATAACCATCAGAGGAGGAACTATGCATGTCAAGCGACCTACTCCCCAAATGGTTGGCAAGACCTTCAACCAGGGGAAAGTTAAACATACTCCTCACAAACATCACAGGAGAAGCTGCATAAAGCAAAAAGAAGCCCCATAAGATGGGTGACAAGACCTTTAACCAAGTTGAAATCAAACTTGAGATGATTTCATATCATCTACTTTTTACAAGTCCACCACGGTCCTACCTTTACATCAACAAGGTCTTGCTTCCTGCACTGTTAAAGATTTCACATTTATCATCACGACGATCTATTCATACTACCATAAGTAATAGAGTGTTGCATAGAAAAAGACAACATACATGATATACACACAAGACACATATAAACAGTGCGAAATTCGTCGTCGAAGAAAAATATGTGCGTTGAAAAAAAAATAAAAATAATTGTCAACATTACAGGACCTATGCGGTCAAAATCCAACCATGCAAAAGAAAAGAAGATAAGGGCAAAGGCAGCTTAGTCACAGGCATCATCCCCTTGCTTTGAAACATTTTTCTCTTCATCAACAGCCTCTTCTTCCACAACAATGTCTTCTTCGTCAAGTAGGACACCATCCTTCACATCCTGAAAGGGTCAAAGAGACCCAAGTCAAGGTCCTTGGTGTAGAACCTAGCCTACCAGATGGCCCTGTTGAATCATTTTTCATGCTGCTCCACAACCTCCTTCTTGTAAACGAGCACCTCCTCCTCAAGCTCCTTACGGGCTTCCTTCTCCTTGGTAGCTCACAGCTCAGACTCCTATAACCTGGACTCCAACTCCTTAAGTCGAACCTCTAAGTCAACAACCACCTTCGCATGCTCGTCCCTCTCCGACGTGATGCCCTCCAACTTGCCAGCTAGGTCCTTTATCTCCACCTGTAAATCCTTGCAACGTCTGAACCATCACCATACAACCTGGTGCCAAACAGCTTGCCCAACACATCACCAACTTTGGAAGACAGTTGGTAGTTCGACCTTATGACCTCAGCAAAAGCGACGATGGCGTTTGCTGCAATCCTACCCCACAAGGGCATTGGATAGAAGACTCCAAGAAGATTGGGCCATAGATGCAAGAGAAGGCCCTAGGGTTCTCATGAGCCTTAGGGTAGATTTCGGGCCCATGGGCTAAGTATGAGCCCGCTTATCTTTATACATATTTGATTAAGGTTTCATTATTTTTTGGCCTTGTATTTAGGGCTCCATAATATAGGTTAGGTACCCTAGAAATGTAGGATTTTTTAGCCCTTGTATTTTAGGGAACCTAAACTAGTTTTTGTATTAGGGGTAGTTTTGTAATTTCACATGCATTAAGTGAATATTTGATGTGTGTGTTGGAAAATAAATTTAATTGAATTGGGAGAAGCCTAATCCAATTAAATTTTAGAGGGGGAGGTGAGCATTTGCTTGCTACACCCCATTGCCGCATCATATAGTCACACTTTGTGCATGTCCTTCATGTTTTACATGCCTCATGACACCTAAACACACTTAGTGGAGAATCTTGGACTTGATCTGGGATTAGTGGGCTGAACCATAACTAAATATCACTAATCATAATTAGTGAAATTTTGGCTCCACAAATTCAATTTCAAATCCAAGTGAAATTTGAATAGAAATTCAAATTTCCCTCCAATTTTGTGTGACACTTAGGCTATAAATAGAGGTCATGTGTGTGCATTTTTTTTGGAACTTTGATCATTTGAAAATTAAACTTCAGATTTCGGAGCTCTTTTAGATCACAAAATTTCGTGCTCTTCTCTTCCTCTCCCTTCATCTCCTTCTTCCTCCAAGCTCTTATCCATGACCTCCTATGGTGGTGAGCTTCTTCTAGACTCATCTTCTCCTTGAAGTGGCGTCTCCTCTCTCTCTTCCTTCTCCATTCCACTGCCATTCATCTTCCAAGAAGCAAAGGAATCCATTGATGAAGAAGATCCTAGGCCTACAAGCTCCAATGGAGTAGTAACCCTCCATTCTCCAAACAGTGTGAGTAGTAACCCTCCATTTGGCAACCTCTACCTCCAAGGATGCCACCTTGTGCAAAGCCTCTTGGTGCCTTTGTCCATTTTCCTCCAAAATTGCCAAACTTTTTTTGATAAAGACTTTGGCAGAATCCATAGCGTTTTGCACCCCAGCTGACCTAATAAGGTTCTTATCAAAGGTTGACACAAGAGCACTAGTGGTTGTCACACCGACACACAGCAAAGGTGCCACAATGGTGGATGACGACGCCACATCAGAATGAGAAAAAGTAGCTAGCACACTAACTTTAGTTGTAGTAGGAGTGGCCTTTTGAACAGCAACAACAAGACAAGGTGAAGGAGCAGAAGTAATAGGAGTAGCAGCATCAACAGCTCGAGCCTTGATGACTGGTGGAGCCGGAATCACATCTTGCACGATCGAAGGGTGACTTGCACCTAGCGCCAACCTTGTAGCCTGCCTCAGGGCAAGAAGGCTCATAGGGGCCTTCGACTTCTTACAGCTAGATGGCCCAACACCATCATCACACTTCCTATTAGCCAAAACAAAGGAAGGAACACTAGAGGCAACCCCAACAATAATAGCAATAGGGCAAACCTTATCAACTAGTTAACCCCCTTCTCCGACAACAGTAGCAGTAGACAGTGGCACAATCCCACCCATAGGTTCAACCTACTTCACGAGTGGCCTTCAGGTGAAGTCACTCATAATACCTGCAAAACAAGCAACAACAAAACAAGCAAGTGTTAGCTTTGGCCGACACCGACCTCAGACACAAAAGAGGGCAAGGTTAGGCACTTTACCATCCAAGGCAGCGAGGAGATTGCTTTCCAAAGGAAGAAAAAGAATTTCTTGTGCGTCTAGCGAGGCCGATAGCTGCTCCAAAATAGCCTTCTCGACCCTCTCCAAAGGGTCAGCAAATCCTCGTCATACGACTTGAATCTGGTAGGGCCAGACTGCTATTAAAACGTCCCTGTTGAACATCAATAGCAAACCATTAACCACGATATCAATAGCCAAGACCTTAAAGAAATGGTCCTTAAAGTGGCGAAAGATGTTTGAGTCAAACTCAAACAGCTTCTTGGACACATTGTTCAAGGAGACCCAACCAATCTTGCAAGTTAATTTTAACTGGAAGAAAAACAAGAAGACTGACACACTAGGCCGGATGTTGAATAAAGGGCAAAGAATTTTAAAAGCTCTCACCATTGCCCAACTGTTTGGGTGGAGTTTATAGGAAGCTACATTCAAGTGCTCTAGCAGAGCACATTCGAAAGTGGTCAAGGGAAGAATGAGACCCAAGACCTCAAAAAGACACCTATACATAAAAAAAGGGTCGACTGTCTGATGTCACACTCAAGAACCGGTAATCATCACTCCCGCAATCATAAATGGCTAACTTGTAGGAGTTTTCAGGGCTCACCAGTTTCACATGGCGTTGAATAGCAGCAACACTCATCGCCGAGGTGAGAGAGGACTTGTATTTCAGAATGTTTTCCCTCACCCACTTATAGCCAACAACGTTAGTGGTGGACGGCGGTGACCCAACACTATGGCTACGTCGCACATGGAGAGACGATCTGACATCTCTACCGCCACTACCTCTCCTCACAACCCTAGAAGCAGAAGGGGGAAGGATCATAGTAATCGGAGCAAGCTCCCCAGTAGCAGCGGAAGGTCGCACTCTCCCGTAGGGGCAAGAAGTGCCTTCACCAGTTCGACGTGAGGTCCTTACCCTCTTCGAAGAGGAGGACTCGCTGCCAGAGGCACTACAATGAGTATCATTTGATGAGGAACCACCAATAGAAATGACCTCTTGGTCCATTATAGGTTGCTCAATCGAGCCCATATCATTGTCGCCCATGCCGATGGTAGAGTCAGACAACAATGAAGACATTGTGGAAGACGAAAGTACCTTGAAAAATAAAAAAAAAAGTGAACAAATAAGAAAGGGGAAACCGTAAGCAAGAAAGCAAGGGAGCAAGGAAATTTCAAGAAGGAACAGTGACCCGTAATCAAACGTCCCCTCCATTTAAAAAGGGAGACGAACTCTTCAGTAACTAGCGTGAGCTGAAGTGGTGCCCTAAAATTTCACACCACAACTCACCCCCACTCATGCACGAACCACGACTCCAGTACGTGCCCACTCTGCAAGTGACACGTATGCAAGAGTATTGTGTGTGCACCGCACACGCCTGCAGTAGCAAATAGAATGTACGTTTGTCTTCAATACACTCTACAACGATCAGAAAAAGGTATAGTTGTCAAATCCGACGACTTCCCTTACCTGACACATCAAAGACATGTCCATCTCGAAGAACTTGACAGAAGTAGCCTGAACAACACTTGTCCAAGCTCAAGTACTTAACAAGCAACATTGACCTGCAATTCTCTCATACTTGTTGAGGTTACCACACCCGACACTAGACAACACTGGTCCATACTTGGTGATGTGATCCTTACTAGGAGCGGATCGCTTGGTACATGTCACAGAATTTGGAGGACGCCACTTCCAAAGATGGAAGATAAGTTTGGTAGATGCCACAAGGGTTACTGTTAGTCGGTGAATACGACTAACTTTTCTGTATAAAACTTGTGTAAATTGTATCAAACTCTTCCAATTTATGGTTATTTTGTAGTATTATAAGTATTTTCTGTTAAGTATAGGTAATAAATACTTAGTACTTCCATTTTGTGTGATTAATAATCATTTTCTCTCAATTTCAGGTTAATTAGGCAAGCTTTGAAAAGTTTTGTTTTTTATCTTCTTGCTAAGCCAATCTGCTAGCTTAGTGAGCGTCCGCTAAGCACAACACTCATGGGCTAAGCGCGAGGAAGACTCTGGAAGAAGATGAGTTGTACAGGTTCACTAAGCGCATTGCTTTATCTCACTAAGCGCACCACTTCAGTCCATCCACTAAGTGAGAAAGGCACGCGCTAAGCCAAAATTCACTAATGTGCGCTAAGTGGTTCATAATTGCGCTGAGCGCACGAGCACGAACAAGGCCACCTATTTAAGCCAGAAATCAGATTTTGTGAAGGGAGTTTGGGCTGGGATTCAGAGCTTTGCATGTCTAGAGATTCTAGAGAGAGAAAGGTCCAAGTTCTAGAGAGTTTTGAGAGATTTTGCTGTGTGAAGATCTGTAGAGACTAGAGCTTGAAGCAGGAGCCGGTTTGAGAGCTTGAGATGAGTTTGTGAGTGATTGTGAGATCCTAGAGGTGAAGGAGACATCCGCACCACTTGTATTTTTGCAATCTTTCATCTTGTTCTTCTCTTTGTTGTAAAGAAGGCTTCCTAGTTATGAAAAGCTAAATCATCTGTTGGATCTTCCCTGTAGGTACCTGATGTAAATATATTTCTATCTATTTAATGATGTTTTGTGTGTTCTCTGTGCTATCTGCTTTTCACTCTAGTATGCTTTTACCTTGATCACGTAGATGCATGCTTTGTTAGGGTCATTCAACAGTGGAAACTGGTCTGATTCTAAAGTCCTTGATAGTACAGGGCTAAGTTGTCGTACTATCACGAGGAATCGGGGTGCGATAATTTAGTTGTGTATGTGTGTCTTAATGCGGTCCTGGTTAAGTTTAGTCTAACAAGAGGAATCTGTGGATGATGCTTGATCAGGATTAGGCTAAACTATCATGAGGAATCAGGGTTTAGTATCTCAGGAGACACCATAGGAACACATGAGCATTGTTAGATAGAGAATATCTTTTTAGCATCAGACACCTATTAGGAAGGCCAACGTGTATTCTACTTGTTTTTACACATCATTTCTTTCGCGTGATTTTCCTTTTTGCACAGATAGTTTACACACCTGTTCATATTCACACTTATCTTTACACACCAGACACCTATTTGCTGAAATAGCTTACCAAATAACACAAGTTCTCCGAGAGTTCGATAGTCAGTTTTTACCGTTTTATACTACTTATGCAATCCGGTGCACTTGCCGGAAGCGAACAGTTACCTTGATAAGTCTGAGATTGGTTCCACAAGAAACCCAAAGAGAAGCTCTCACATGTATTTTCTCAAAATGTCAAAAGTCCCCTCCATTGAAAACAAGTTCAATACATATAGTGTAGCAGAGGTGCAGCTGAAAAGGCACCAATTTTATTTAATTAAAATTACAACGAAAAATAGAAAAAAATATTTGACATGGGCCTTCAAATTAGTTTATCAAGATTCTTGGTAGTGTCTTTGGGCCTTCATCCTTCTCCACTTGGGCCTTGTCAAGTATGGCTGATACCATTTGTTGTAGAGTAATGCTCTCACTGTTTAGTCCTACTCCTGGTCATTGGTCCCTGTATTTGGGCAGTTTTGGGATTCTCATCACTTGGGGGCTCGACAAACTCGTCATCCTCTACTTGTTAAGACTACTACCCCGGACATGAGACAAACTCCCTCGACATAGGACAATCTCATTCGACACTGGATAATCTCTTTCACCCGCAAGCCGACTTAGAGTTTGGGGGTTTATATACTGTTTAGGACCCACAAAATACACATGACATCCAACATGGCATTCCGAAACACATGTCAACCCTCCACGTTAGCCCTGTAATAGGAGCACAAACACCAAGTCCTTAACAGTCGGGCTTCCTAGCTGACATGTTATCTCTAACCTATTAATATACAGATATATTTGAATATCTTTATCTATTGACAGATAATTAATTATCTACAAAGTCACACATTATCTACAAGGTACAATTATCTTCTAGCTATTATTTATAAGCTACAATTTATCTCTAACATTATTTACAACCTCCGACTATTATTCATAAGCCAAAAATTATCTGCAAAGACTATAACAACAATCCCTACAAACAAGGACCCGCAACTACGCTCTATTCCTATAAATACCAGGTTCCATCAAATCCTCTACACGATCATTCACACACTTCAGTACACGAGCAACAAGTCTGTGTGTGTCTCTCTCTCACTGGAGCTTTATTTAAGCATATACTTCCTTGATCTCCTAACTCATGTTCTTAGTTGATTTTTTGCAGGATCCCCCTCCTATCCTCTCAACAAAGATCATCCTAAAGCCGACATGTGAAATTTTGGTCACATCCACCCTGATCTATACTAATCCTGGATTTTGGTAAGAATAATAGAATTATAGATAGATTTAAATTACTATAATATAAAATTATTTTCAAACTGAAACGTTATATATAAACAAAAAAATAATAATAATATCTAGACCACATGTCACCTTCTGCTAGTGTAGCGGCAAATAATTTGATATAACTAAGAAAAATAATTCTTTAGTTAATTACAAAGTTAACGTATAATATATATATTTTTTAATTGAGAGAAGCTTAACACCCGGTCGGTTCTTCTACGGTGGTAGTTCTAGAACAAACTAAACGACGACCGACGTGGTGGATTGTGGTCTGTGGAAACGCAAACAGCATTTGCTATGAGAATGAGCAATGAATGAATGATCAATGTCTCATCAGGAGCAAGCCTTAGTGTCCCTTCTCTCTCAGCTCGCCCTTTCCTTGGATGGTGCCGTTTTGGGCTTCGCCTTGGCCTACGCCGCCGTCCGCACCCTCTTCAAATTCACCGCCACCTCCTCCGCCCTCCGCAAGCTCCGCCGCGCCCCCTCCCTCTCTGTCTCCGACCTCCGATCCCTCCTCGCCGAGATACCCTCCGACGGCGACGGAAACTCCAAGGGTGGCATAATCGTAATTGTCCGCGGCACCGTCGACGCCAAGTCAGCCGTCGATGGCACCTGGAAAACCCTGAGACCTGGTGTCTTGGTTTCTCGCGAGTCCGGCGATAAAGGCGTTATTCTTCAAAGAACTCAAACGGTAACCTCTATTTTTTCTTTTTTGTGCTCGAAATTTGGTTAATTTATTGCGATTAATGATCGATTGAACAAAGGAATTTTGCTTGTTTGTTCGAAATTCACCGTTGTTAGGGTTTAATTCGAAAATTTGGGATTATGTTATGGTGTAATTTGAATTTAGGTCTGTATTGTTTAATGTGGGTATTGGAAAGTCCAAAAAGTGGAATTTCTGACAAATTTGTAGTTTATTATAATATGCAAATATTGCATCACAATTTCAACCAAGCAAATCCCTGGAGATTAGTGCCACTGCAAAATAAACCAACTCAAAATGACAAAGGTTCATTGCATTATTTCCACTGAAAAGACACATCCCAACAAGACAGGGGGTGAGCTGTTTGTAGAATAACAGTGTATTTGGGTTTCTCTTGGAACGAATTCCCAAACATACAACAGAAAAGCAATATGTTTACAGATGAGAAACCAACACACACTAAGGGCTTAGATTGAGTAGGTGAAACCGACAAGCGCACTCTAAGTTCCAGTTTAGTCTGCACCTTCACATATGTATATTTTTTTTTTACTTTGCACCACCACCACATATTTTTGTTCCGAATCAAGTGTGTAGTGATTGTCATTTCAGAAATTCCACTTTTTTTCACCACCTCCATTAACTTTGTGAATTATAAGACTAATTTATGAATTATTTATTTATTTAATGTTGAATGTTGTGAAGTGTATATACAATGAATGGAAAGGCTTATTTGGATGGACTTCTGATCTTCGAGCCATATTTGCAAGATCTTGGAGACAGCAAGAGTCTACATCTTTAAGGAAGGTAATGGATGCATAACTTTGTTAAATATTGAGGTTCATAATGTAAAAAATTTCTGGTATAATCCTGTCAATTGATTTGCATTTCACGCAGTTAAATTTGAGACTGGTATATATAATTGAGTAGGATAAAAGAATCACCATATTTGACAACAAAGAAGACTCTGTCCTAGCTTATGCAGTATATATATCTTAGTATATTATTTTATATCCATAATCAATTAGTGTTTTTTTTTTTTTTTAATAATATATAATGCAATCTAATGAATCTATTGCTGCATAAGATTGTGGACCATGGATATGCTTCAGCTGAGCATAACCTAGGCTAGTAAGAACAGGCCAGCATTTTGAACAGGATCCACTTTCAGTTGCAATGGCTTGAACATGAGCTAATTAATAGTATTTGAGGGATTTGATGATATCTTTCTTGTAAATAGTTGCCTGCTTAGGCATAGTAGTCGATCTTGGATAATGGCATAGAATAGAAACTAAAAAAAAATGCAATAGTAGATTGTGGAGTGACTGCTATACTGAACATAATTAATATAATACAAACAATTTCTAATGTACATATTAGATACTCAAAACTTAAGATATATTCAAAATGTCATATCTCAAAGACATGTCATAATAGCTTGAAATCACATACCATAAGAAATAGTCATTTTTATTAAAGATGTGTCATAGTTTAAATTGCAAGGGCCAACAAAGGCCCTGTTACCCTCCCCTATTTTTGAGCTGCAATGCAGAGGTTGGAGGTGTGAAGAGACATTAATGTCAATTTCCTGCCACCACTCCCCATGCCCATAATAAGAGGATAGGAATGTTTTTTGGTATTATTATATTAAGTTGTCCAAGTGTTTTAGATTGAAGAATTAAAAGTCAACAAATTAGAAAGATGAAATAAAAGTTGGAAATATAGCAAAAGAATAAATAAGAAAGTAAAAAGTTGTATGTATGTGGATTTTATTAGAAGCTAAACTGACAATATCAAAAAGATTGAAAGATAGGAAAAGAATAAATAAGAAAATAAAAACTGAAGTATAGCTGAACTGGAAGATAGAAAAACAAGAAAAAATAAACAGACAAAAAAGAAGATAGAATGACAGGAAGAAAGTTATGGTGCAGAGGAAGCTGCAAGGGATGATCTTGGCCGGAACATGTGTGGGGCTTCTTCGATTTGACTGGAAAATGGAGGGGTTGAGGTGTGAACAGGGAATAAATAGCCAGTCTCAGCTGTGATTTTGGCCAGTATTCATGTAACACAAAAATACAATGGTATGAGTTTCTTGTAGCAGCCAGTGACCATGACGCTCTGTGACAGCACCATTGTGGCACTATTTGTTGCTATTCGCTATTCTGTATAAGAGGATTATGTTGCGTCTTTCGGTTTCTCTTTTGTTTTTTCACCTTTGATCTTAACTTGTTTCAATAGCTAGCACATATAATATATCTTGAAATTACAGGAAAAGATGGAGGAGGAAAAGATAGATCAAGCTCACAATTATAAAATATAATACTGATTTATTGTATGTGATGATAAAAATGAAAAGCAGTAAGTTCTATTTACACTAGTACTAGACTCCTAATCTTAACAAAATAAGGAAATAAATCATGAAATATTTTAACAACTACTAACAACAATAACAAGGAAAGTCTTATCCCACTAGAAAATGATCATGTAAGATACTGAAAAATATTTTGAGGTACAATAATGATAATATGAAATGTTTTCTAGATTTTTTAACGATATATTTGTTGTAGGTGCCTTTTCTTCTAACTGATGTTGGACGGCGGCCAAATGCTGAGTATGTTGTTGTAAACATGGATGGCTCAAGACATCCTTTACCTTTGACAACAGTCTATCATAAATTGCAACCAATAACTGCTTCTCCTTATACTTTTTTGCAAGCACTTTTTGGGCATGAATATCCGGTGAGTTGATATTCTCATTGCTTATTTGCAGTGGATAGCATGTTCAATCTCTATACATGTACTATTTCACTTTTCAATTAATCTATTTTGGTGTTGTGTCTCTGTCTCGTGTGAAATTGTTGATCTTTGGTAAATCACATTTTCCGAAATGTCATTATATGTTTCTTGCCTGCAGGTTGGACTACTAGATGAAGAGAAAATTCTTCCATTGGGGAAGGATATCACTGCTGTTGGCCTTTGCAGTTTAAAAAATGGAATTGCTGAAATTAAGTCGTGCAAATATCTACCATATTTTCTGTAAGTTTCTTTTCTTTGAAATAAACTATTATATTGTTGATCATGAAAAAATCTCTACCATTTGGTATTCTTATACATTCGGTATAGTAGTGGGGATTGTTTCATTTGAAGTTATCATAACACTTCCTTTTTTTATACCTTTGGTATCCAGTAGGATACACTCTAGTGGAAATGTCACTTTACTGGTAGAATGATTATGGCTATTTTGATTTTATAATGAATTAATTAATTTGTATTGGTGACCATGAATAAGGAGTTGTGGATCCATGAATATGCGGTTTTGATCAAATTTGCTTGAATTTTCTTCTCAGCGGGCAGAGGTGCCATTTGCGAAGTATAAATTGCTTTTGACAAATGATCCTATGACAAGTCTATCATTTTGGTTTTGGTGGTGTATTAATAAGAGTAATACTGAATTATTGATTTACCCCCTCGTAGTTGAATATTTGAGTGCTTATATTTTGGTAAATATTAATAAATGATTCAGCATGTGGAAGTGCTGCTTATGGTAATTGTCATTGCTTTTGTAGGTCTGACTTGAGTAAAGATCAGATGATAATGGATCTTTCCATCAAAACAAAAATACTGTTTTGGGGTGGTATTGCTCTTGGTTCAATGTCAGTTGGGGTCCTTGGCTATGCAGTTGTGAGGTGCGTTGGTTTGAGTTACCTGTCCATTTATTATATTTTTTATGTGGTGCTTTGGATTTTGTTAATTGTATCTGGCTTTAGATTGTTTTGCGAATGAATAAACTCAGTGGATTGTCTTGGGTTTATAAACTTTATCTGGGTGATTGTGTGTAATAGACGAGTGATTAAATTTTGTTGTCATATGACGATTCCCTTTATTTTGACAATAATCAGAATTTGAAATAATATTATTGGTAATTTTTGGTGGTTAGGGTTGAATTGAAATCCATTAAACTCTGCCTGTTTTCAGGAACTGGAATAAGTGGAAACAGTGGAAGCAACAGAGGCAGCTCCAGCAACAAAGGCAAGCGGTGAGTGATGTTGAACCTCAGATGGATGATGAGATTGAAGATGCTCCAGATGGACAATTATGTGTTATATGTCTAATGAGGAGAAGGCGTTCTGTCTTCATTCCCTGTGGGCATCTTGTGTGTTGCCAAGGGTGTGCCATATCAGTTGAACGTGAAGTGGCACCCAAATGTCCCGTTTGTCGTCAGGAGATCCGAGATTCAGTGCGGATTTATGAATCTTGAACAGACAGGCTGATTGTTCTGTTCTCTCTGCGGCAGAATCTTTTATGCTTTGCTAATGAGAAGAATGTTGTTTGCTTTTTATTTCGATAAGATATGGAATGTGTAGTTGTAGGGAAAACTTGCCTTTGCTCTTATTTCCTGTGAACATTCATCTGGGGTAGATAATAGGTTGTCGAGGTTAATTCGAAGCCTCCTCACTTCTCACTCTGCCAGGTCTTTTGGGGAACCTTATACGCTTATAGGATTTCCAGTTATCCCATTTAGTGTACATAAATATTTAATATTGCAAAAGTCCTATAGAATGAACTCTGGTATGTTATTGTGCATGTGATGTTACTTGTAGACTATAAATCTTGTGTTATACCCGGCTTTAAAGGTAATCTCACGAGTACACTTGTAAATCTAAATCCTACGTATAAAAGTAAAAACTGATGCTGGTAGGTAATAAGGATCCACGAATGCAGTCAGTCAGTGGTTTGTTTGGTGAGGCGCATGCTCTTTCATTGGCAAATATTACGGTTTATTGATTTAAGAAAATGTTTTTTTAATTTTAATTATATAACTGTCATTTATTTTTATTTTTATTCTTATTTTTAAATGTTTGCATAAAAAACATTGAAAATGATAAAAAAACATTATTTCTCAATTTTTTAAATAAAATATATGAGATGATACATTGATACGTTATGATTAAAAGTGAAAATAAATTGTTTTTTCAATTTAAAGTAGGTCCAGAAACAACAGTTGATTAATGTGTATCCTCTGGATCAACATACTGTAATTATATAAATACTAATTATTATTTTATGTAATAAATTTAACTACGAAACTTAATAAAATAAAAAGTTGTTTTCTTTTTAATTTTAACTAATGATGAAAAACAGTTTACTAAAATAAACTAAAAAGAACTAGAGAAAATTATATATTATTTTAGTAAAGATCAAATGAACTCAAGTTTTTTTTTTTTTTTTTTCTATATCCCAAGTGCAACGTTTGTTGGCTTATGATATAGGAAGTAGCATCATATATGCTTGGAAACACTCCCAGAAAATCACTCCTTAATAAGTTTTTGAGATTTTGAGAATTCTAGTTTGGTAGAGGAAAGAGGCCCAAAGTTTTCACTTACGTCTAGGAGCTCAAAGTTGGACTTCAATGAATGAAACATGCTGGTTTGTTGCAAGGAAGTAGTATCACATGCTAAGAAACACTAGGAGAAAACCACTCCTTAACAAGTTTCCAAGATTGAGTTATCTAGTTTGGACGATGCAAGGAGTTGTTCCCACTTTTGTTCTGCAATTTCAATTGGGCTACTATAAATGTAACAAGCTCGACTATTGCAAGGACGTAGCATTGCATCTTAGGAAAAACCAAGGAGAAAACCACTTTTACCTTGTAGTTCCTAGTTGGGGTACAATGAACGAAAGAAATTATTTCAAGGCATTGCATGTTTGGAAACACTAGCTAAAAACCACTCCTTAAAAAGTTACCACGATTTTAAGTTATTTAGTTTGGTAGATGGAGGGAGTCGTTCCCACTTTCGTTTTGCAATTCCAAGGTTCGCTACAATAGGTGTAACAAGCTTGATTATTGCAAGGACGTAGGATTGCATGCTAGAAAAAAAATAAGAGAAAAGCATTTTTGCCTTGCAGTTCCATGTTGGGGTACAATGAATGAAAGAAATTATTGCAAGGAAGTGGCATTGCAAGCTTGGAAACACTAGCAGAAAACTACTACTTAAAGATTTTATCAGATTTTGAGAATTCAAGTTTGATAGATAAAGGAGGGCCAAAGTTTCCATTTTTGTCCAGCAGTTCAAAGTTGGGCTATAGTGAACGAAACATGCTAGATTACTGCAATGAAGTAGTATCGCATGCTAAGAAACACTAGGAGAAAATCACTCCTTAAGAAGTTTCCACACATTCATCCTGTAGTTCCATGTTGGGCTACAACGAAAAAAGTTAGATTTGATGAAGGAAGTAGCAGTGCTAGCAAACAATGGGAGAAAACAACCTCGTAAAAAGTTTGACGGATTTTGAGTTATCTAGTTTGGTAGATGAGTAAAGCCTAATGTTCCCACTTTTGTCCCGTAGTTCCAAGTTGTACTACAATAAATGTAACAAATTGGATTATTGCAAGGATGTAGCATTGCATGGTAGGAAAAACAAGGAGAAAACCACTTTTGCCCTGCAATTCCTATATGGGGTACAATGAATGAAAGAAATTATTGCAAGGAAGTATTATTGCATGCTTGGAAACATTAGCAGAAAAACACTTCTTAAAAGGTTATCACAATTTTGAGTTATCTAGTTTGGTAGACATAGGGAGCCATTCCCACTTTCATTCTGATGTTCGAGGTTGCTCTTGTAACATCCCAATTTTTCATGTGTGTGACAGACAATGTTATTGCTTTGTTGTACGATTGAGTAGTGTTTTTAGACTATTGAAATGGTAAAAAATGAGATGCTACCATAGGATACCTAAGCATGGTTAAACTATTAAGTTTTTAAGCTAAAGTCTATAAAGAATAAGGATAATTCAGAGAAAATTCTCTGGTCAAATAATGGTCAATTCATTAATGACCTACACGTTAATAATTGGATTTTGGTCAAGAAATATAAATTAGAAGCTTGAAAGAAAATAAGTAATTAATGCAATTAAAGTTAGAAATTAAGTGGGGAAACTTAATAAGCTTGTAACACCTTGAAAAATTATAGCTCAAATTGACAGAGGAAACTATGTTGTGTCATTTGTGCATTTATGAATTTAATTTCAGTAGTTATATGTTTTTAATCATAGAATTTTGTGCTATATATATGTATGTGATTGATTTAGTGAATTTTGTGCTATATATATGTATGTGATTGATTTAGTAAAGTTTGACATAGAAATAGAAACTGTCTGAGCTAGATTTTCCTTGAGTTTTTTATGCCAAAAGTGAGTTCTTTGCATGTTATAACATAGACATAACCTTAAAATTTTCCCAAATCAGAGTTTTCTAGCAAAAGTTACAAATAAAATAAGTTTAAGGACCTTTACTAAAATGAAAAGTCTGTCACGAATTTGGACTAAGAGTTACAAAAGTATGGGTTGTTTTTATTAAATTTTTTACCTTAAAATGAGTTTTTAGGTTTTAAAATGTAGGGTAGCACATAAGATTTGTGAAAATTCGACTCCTAGAACACCGAGAGTGCTCAAAATAAGTTAAGAGCAAAATTATGAAAAACCAAGTGACAGAGTGATTTTAGACAGTAGATAACTTAACTTTGGAATTCGTGCCTCAGTATAAATTATCTTAGAATTATTTATTTTCTGAAATTGCTGATTTATTTACTATTTTATTGCTGAGATAAATGCAAGATCTGATGACTGATGAATATTCTGAAACTGTGATGATCCTTTGCTGATAAAATTATTGAAATGTGTGCTTGTATTTTATTATGATTATTGAATGATAAGACGCAGAGTGTAAAATCCGACAATTATATCTGTGGCATGTGAATTTATTTTCTAGTATATATATGTCTGCATATTGTCATTTTTATTTGTATGCGTTGTGGTTTGGGTCCGGGAGTGTTTGACCCTTAGCAAATTATTTATGATTGATTAGATAGCTACAATTACATCTGTTATGTTGTCCGTTTGTTTGTGTGGCAAGTGGTTTATACCACTTATGGGATCATGATTGGCTCCTTGAGAGTAGTACATAGGTTTGAGCCTCGTCTTTCTTTCTTGTTTGCTTGTTTGTACACGTTTGTTGATGTATGTGGTATGAGTACTATGCACTTGATACGATGGCAAGATTCAAGAGGACTGAACAAAGAGTAAAAGAACTAGTGGTTCTATTTCCTTCTGTGAGAAGGTGAGGTTTCATTGAGGAAGTGGATGATAGACAGAGATACACTAGGGTGTAGTCAGCATAGAGGTTAAAAAAACCAAGAGAAATTAGTGAGTGGTGACTACCCGACATTTGGTGCACTCATTTAGCACGGGTAACTCAAAGGCCTCACTTTGCTACTCCTGACAGGCTTTGAGACTATGCTTTTGAGTTGGGAGATGAGGGGTTGGTGTACAATGTATCCGTATGTAGCGATCGCTCCCGACTGTCATCGACATGATTTTGTAAGACCATCAAGACCTGGGAGGATTGGTGGCAGTGATTGGGCCCAATGGTGAATTAAGTGTGATAGTTACACGCTTAGGATGCGGGAGTGTTGTTTGTTTAGATAACCACACGCAGTGGTTACATAGATTGTATGTTTTAGTTTTGTTTTGTTATTGTGTGTTGTTTGTGGCATTTAAGGAGTGGAGTACTCACCCTTGAAACCACCATTTCAGGGGGAGGTCATGGAGCATCCATAAAGGATGCTCACTTGGATCAGTAGCTACCAATACAACTACACGGTGGAGGAAGAAACGTGCCTCCACGTGCACTTTCGTTACATCCAGCACAATTTTTTGTTGTTGGAAGATCCCCGGATACCGTCAATCACTGTAGAGGCACACACTACGTATCACTTGTAGGTCTTGGGTAGTGACTACTTTGAGTGTAAGATTGTTTTCCCTTTTTGATGTATATTTGGGGTGGGAAGATTTCTATACTAAGTGTTGTGATATTTTGTTGTATTAAAACTTTTGGTGATACTATGTAATATTTTGAGAGGCAGTGGATATTTTATTTTCTTGTTAATAGCTGTAATGACTTCGCTACAACTATATTTATATCTTAAGGGCCACAGAGGGTCATTATGTGTGATTACTGAGGTAGCTCCATGTGGAGCTTGTGGGCCTTGGATCTTCTTCATCAATGGAGTCCTTTGCTTCTTGAAGATCAATGGCAGCGAAATGGAGAAGAAGAAAGATGATTGGAGACTCCACTTCAAGGAGAAGATGAGTCAAGAACAAGCTCACCACCATAGGAAACCATGGATAAGAGCTTGAAGGTAGAAGAAGATGAGTGAAGGGAGAAGGAGGGAAGAAGCACAAAATTTTATGCCTCAAACGAGGTATGAACTTTGAAGTGTAATTTTCAAATGATCAAAGTTGAAAATATGCACACATAAGGCCTCTATTTATAGCCTAAGTGTCACACAAAATTGGAGGGAAATTTGAATTTATATTCAATATTCAAATTTCACTTGAATTTGAATTTGGATTGGTGGAGCCAAATTTGGAGCCAAAATTTCACTAATTATGGTTAGTGAATTTTAGCTATGATTCAACTCACTAATCCAAGATCAAGTCCAAGATTCTCCATTAAGTGTGCTTAGGTGTCATGAGGCATGTAAAGCATGAAGGACATGCACAAAGTGTGATTATATGATGTGGCAATGAGGTGTAGCAAGAAAATGCTCACTTCCGCCTTAGGATGGTCCAAAATTGAATTGGATTGGGCTTCTTCCAATTCAATTAAATTTCTCTCCCAACACACACACACACACACACACACATAAAATAGTGCACTTAATGCATGTGAAATTACAAAACTACCCCTAACACAAAAACTAGTCTAAGTGCTTTAAAATATAAGGGTTGAAAAATCATACATTACTAGGGTGCCCTCCATACACTATGGAGTCCTAAATACAAGGCCCAAAAATAATGAAACCTCAATCTAATATGTACAAAGATAAGTGGGCTCATACTTAGCCCATGGGCCCAAAATCTATCCTAAGGCTCATGAGAATCCTAGGGCCTTCTCTTGCATCTCTGGTCCAATCTTCTTGGAGTCTTCTATCCAATGCCCTTGGGGGGTAGGATTGCATCATTCCTCCCCCCTTGAAAAGGATTTGACCTCAAATCCAGAGGTTCTTGAAGCTCTAGGCTTCTTCCCTCAACACCTGTAAAAAGAATAAAAACATATATATTAGTGGAGTTTGGTATGTTAGAGTAGGGTAAGGTCGGAAAACCCCTTTCCTGGGCATCTTCCCATGAGGGAACATGGTTCCTCACCAACTCAATGAGTGGTGCTACAAGTATAGAAAAATATGGGACAAACTTTTTGTAAAAGTTTGTTAAGTCATAGAAGCCCCAAATTTTCCTTATACTTGGTGGAGTGGGCCTCTCAGGAATGACCTTTATTCTCTTAGGGTCCGTGAGAACCCCTTGATCTTTATTTAAAAAATTAAGGAAAGTAATGTAATAAAGCATACCTTTTTTTGTATTTTCATGTTGATTATTCCTACCAAAAAGTACGACAAACCTAAGGTGTCCCATATGAGCACCTAAGTTTGTATTGAAACTAAAAATAAGAACAAATCCACCTAATGAGTCCCTATGTATGTGAATCATGAAGATTTTGGATGCAAGGGTGATTTTATAAAAGAAGGTTGCACCACTTAACACATTCATCATACCACCTATCATAGGGATTTGGTGCCTCATAATACCTATTTTGGGTACCAAAAACACAAGGATTTAAGCTCTTACGAGCCATACCCTCATTCAACAACTCCTTTACTTGAGGAATAACCTCAAGCTCAAGAGGTATGGCAGTGCTAAGGGATGTTTCCCTTGATAGGAGAAGGTAGAAGGATTGTTCAAGAAGGAGTGCTCTTTTGATATTCCTTTTTGTTGTAAAATGGTTTTCCTTCTTAACAATCTTCTTGGAGGAATCTTTTTCCTCTTTTTCCTTTCCCTTGGCCTTTGAAGACAAGGCCTTACTATCCTTCTTTTTCTAGTTTTTCTTCCTCATCCCTCTTATCTTTCATAGTAAGTTGATCTTTGGTCACCCGTGAAGGTGTTTGAGGATGCAACACAAACTTTGTTCCAAGGTGGGTGAGGGTTATCTCATTAGTTAGGCCATTATAGATGATTTTCCTATCATATTGCCATGGCCTACCTAAGAGAAGGTATCCTGCCTCCATAGGAACTACATCACAAATCACTTCATCCTTATATGTTCCAATGGTGAAGGGCACTTTCACTTGTTGATTGACTATCATCTCCCCTTGCTCATTGAGCCATTGAAGTTTGTAAGGCTTTGGATGAGGAGTGATAGCAAGGCTTAACTTAGAGACTAATCTTGTGCTGCAACAATTGCAACATGAACCACTATCTACAATGAGAGAGCATGTGTTATAAAATTTTTTACACCTTGTGTGAAAAATATTCTCTCTTTGAGATTGGGTCAAGTGACAAGATTGACCTCCTAGAATCTATTTTGACCATTAAAAGGCCCCTTCTTCTTGGGGGTAGATTTCTTCACTAGATTCTTCTCCTTTTGCTTCTTCACTTTCACTAGAGGAAGGTGAAGTAGTAACCTCATCTTGGCTATTATAAATGTCTTGACCTCTCATAATCATGGTTTTCCTGGTGGGGCATTGAGAAACAATGTGTCCTCTTTCAAGACATTTAAAGAACTTTATAGAGCTAGTCATCTCTTGCATACTAGCCTTAGGGGGTTGCTTTTCTATTGTCTTCCCCTTGTCATCTTTGGGGTTAGAAGGTGAAGCCCCTAAGATGCCTTGACCTTGGTCTTTCTTTGGATAAGAGTGAGAGCCATAAGATTTTGAAGTAGGCTTCCTTTTAAGTTGTTGCTCTACCGTTAGGCAAAGTTGGACCAGGTCATCTAGGTCCCTATATGGAAGGAGCTCAACCTTGTCCATCACTTTCATATTAAGCCCACTAAGGAACCTAGCAATACTTGTTCTTTCCTCCTCCCTGAGCCCAACTCTCAAAATGAGTAGTTCCATTTGTTGCCTATACTCTTCAACACTCATACTCCCTTGTCTAAGCCTTTGGAACTTGTCCATAAGCTCGCTTTCATAGTAGGAAGGGAGGTGCCTCTTCCTAAGGGCACTTTTTAACTCATTCCAATACTCTACTAGAGGATCCTCACGAATCCTTCTTTTCCTAACAAGGGAAGTCCACCAATAGAGTGCATACCCTTGGAAGCTAAGGGTAGCCAAAGGAACCTTCCTTTCCTCACTTGTATGATGGTAAGCAAAGAGTTACTCAACCTTCATTTCCCAATCTAAATAAGTCTCTACATTGTCCTTCCAATGGAAGTATGGGAGGTTAATGTTAGCCTCTTGAGGTTTTCTTTCCTTTTCTCTCCTATGGGAGTGAGGTCTAGGATGTGACCTATGCCTTCCTCTATAATAGTCACTAAGTTCTTCACTTAGGCTCTTGCAAGAGTCATGACTACTATAGGAGGCAGGTTTTTCTTTTTCCATTTCTTTCATTATTTTTCTTCTTTCTTTCTCTCTTATTTGTTCTCTCTCATATTGATTTATTTCTACCCTCTCTTTTCCTTTTTCTTTTCTTTCTAGTTTTTCTTTCCATAACTTGAGGGAACTCAACTAATCTAAGATTCTAGATAGAGGGTCTTTATGACTAGTACCCTCATCATTAACACTAGATGAATGATGACTCATGTTGGTTCCTAGTTATGGTTCTTCTTGTTGAGGGTTTGTAAAAGGTAAAAGCTAGGGTTCAAAAGAACTCAAGATAAGCGTGATAAGCAAGAAGAAAGTATTATGTAATTACAAGATAAACTAGGCGTGACTAGTAAAGAAAATAAGCTATGAAAGTAAGCAATAAATGTAAACTAGGTGAATCCTAAGAGTGTTTGGATGACCACATTTAAAGTTCCCAACAAAACACTCACTATCCTAAGGGAAAATTGCTTAAAATTATTACACACAAATGGACTTTTGGTAACCTATTGGAGGCTCCCAACACACTTCCAATGAAAGACCTTTTTGTTACAAAATTTGAAAGCAATGAAGGTAAGTAAATTGCCAATTTAAAAATTACAAAACAATCCTCAATTTTGGCGGTTGTGCTCTCTTTGGTGATTCACTCAATTTGGAATGCTTCTTAATCCAATTGCTCTTAAGGTGGTTGGCCCCTTGCTTCTTGACTCAAATTCTTTAAGGGATGGCACCACTCCTCCTTTCTAATTCCCTATATGGCAACTCACAAACAAGGAAACAAAGAGACAAGAAATAACCAAAGACCAAAAAACTGAAATCAAAGATTAGCCAATAGAGTTTTAACAAGACAATTTTTCAAGGATTATTCAATGATTAAAGCAATGAAAAGCACAAAAAAGCAAGTTAGGACTCAAAGAGAAACGTAGATTGGCTTTAGAGTAGAGTAAAAAAACTAAACAAAAGACTCAAGAAACCTCTAGTTTTGGCACTTGTTTTCACACTAATTTTCAATTGAAATTTCAAAACTAAGATTGGTATAAAATAGGCACCAATTATAGAACAAATTTCGAGCAAAAACAACAAGCACACTTCCCTTTCACTCTTTTTTTCTTGGACACTGAGTTTCTTGCCAAATTGTGTGATTTTTTGTATTTTTTCCTTTTATCCAAATCACTTGGTTCTTTTTTTTTTCTTCTAATTTTGCTACAGATGTCTAGAAAATTTAGTAAAACTTTCAGCTCAAAATTAGCAGTGACCAATTCCCAGTAATTTTTACAAGTTCATATGTTCAAGCTGCCAGCACCAGTGATTTCAACCTAGAAATCAAGAGTAGTGTTTATGTTGCTTAAGGCTTGGATTGTTACAATTTGTGTTTGCTTATGCTCAATGGTCTTGAACAACACCATTCAAGAGAGCTTAAGACTTATTTTGATTCACAAATCCAGCCACAACTCAGCACCACAACTCAATTTCTTTAGAGGCATCATATAGGAAACTTAGAAAACAAAACAAAGTTCAACAACAAGACTACTTCTAGGCATTGATTTAGAACACGTTATGAACTAAATAACATGCATGAATTAGACTCAAAATTCAAATGATAGGCTAAGAATTGCAAGAAAACATGAACAAATGTATCTAGAATTCAATCAACAAAATCAAAATTGAACACAAACTTAGAACACAATGTGACAATTATTATGACTAAACATGACTCTAAGACAACATGAATGAAGTGATTCACACTTAGATTTTTGTGTTTTTTTTCTAATCAATATTTTGGAAGAAAATTTAGATCTAAAGGTTCAGCACAAGAAGATTTTGACTGAAAAATGATAGAACCTAAAATCAACACAAAAACATGATTCAAGAGTAGATCTATAAAATTTAAACCATAGAAATGCAAGAACAAGTGTAGATCTAAGATTTAATAGGTTTATTTTTTTGAATATACTCTAAATAGCACCAAACCATAAGACAATGGAGGATATACATGGAGAATAAGATGAAGAACAAGGAATTAAAGTGAATTGACTGAACAAAAAGATAGAGGAAGCAAAAGAACATCACCTAAATGAAGATGCTCTGATACCACATGATGTAGCTCCATGTGGAGCTTGTAGGCCTTGGATCTTCTTCATCAATGGAGTCCTTTGCTTCTTGAAGATCAATGATAGTGGAATGGAGAAGAAGAAAGATGATTGGAGACTCCACTTCAAGGAGAAGATGAGTCAAGAATAAGCTCACCACCATAGGAAACCATGGATAAGAGCTTGAAGGTAGAAGAAGATGAGTGGAGGGAGAAGGAGCACAAAATTTTATGCCTCAAATGAGGTCTTAACTATGAAGTGTAATTCTCAAATGACCAAATTTGAAAAAATGCACACACAAGGCCTCTATTTATAGCCTAAGTGTCACACAAAATTGGAAGAAATTTTGAATTTCTATTCAAATTTCATTTGAATTAGAATTAGAATTGGTGTAGCCAAATTTGGAGCCAAAATTTCACTAATTATGATTAGTGAATTTTAGCTATTGTTCAGCCCACTAATCCAATATCAAGTCCAAGATTCTCCACTAAGTGTTCTTAGGTGTCATGAGGCATGTAAAGAATGAAGGACATGCACAAAGTGTGACTATATGATGTGGCAATGGGGTGTAGCAAGCAAATGCTCACATCCCCCTTAGGATGATCCAAAATTTAATTGGATTGGGCTTCTCCCAATTCAATTAAATTTCTCTCCCAAAACACATACATAATATAGTGCACTTAATGCATGTGTGTCATACCCTAATTTCGTCCAGGGACTATCATTTGTTGATCTTTTGATCCTTGCTAGTCGACTTGCGGTGTTAAACGCTAGTTATGGTGCAAAACAGATGATCATTCAATGTTTTGATCAAGGATGCAAATATACCCAAAGGGGAGGGCAAAATCAATGGAGTCCTTTGCTTCTTGAAGATCAATGGCAGTGGAACGGAGGACAAGAAAGATGAATGGAGACTCCACTTCAAGGAGAAGATGAGTCAAGAACAAGCTCACCACCATAGGAAACTATGGATAAGAGCTTGAAGGTAGAAGAAGATGAGTGGAGGGAGAAGGAGCACGAAAGTTTATGCCTCAAATGAGGTCTAAACTTTGAAGTGTAATTCTCAAATGACCAAATTTGAAAAAATGCACACCCAAGGCCTCTATTTATAGTCTAACTGTCACACAAAATTGGAAGAAATTTTGAATTTCTATTCAAATTTCACTTGAATTTGAATTTGAATTGGTGGAGCCAAATTTGGAGCCAAAATTTCACTAATTATGATTAGTGAATTTTAGCTATTGTTCAGCCCACGAATCCAATATCAAGTCCAAGATTCTCCACTAAGTGTGCTTAGGTGTCATGAGGCATGTAAAGAATGAAGGACATGCACAAGGTTTGACTATATGATGTGGCAATGGGGTGTAGCAAGCAAATGCTCACCTCCCCCTTAGGATGATCCAAAATTTAATTGGATTGGGCTTCTCCCAATTCAATTAAATTTCTCTCCCAACAGACACACATAATATAGTGTACTTAATGCATGTGTGTCATACCCTAATTTCGTCCGGGGACTATCATTTGTTGATCTTTTGATCCTTGCTAGTCGACTTGCGGTGTTAAACGCTTGTTATGGTGCAAAACAGATGATCATTCAATGTTTTGATCAAGGATGCAAAAAATACCCAAAGGGGAGGGCAAAATATTTGGAGTCCGTTGCTTCTTGAAGATCAATGGCAGTGGAATGGAGAAGAAGAAAGATGATTGGAGACTCCACTTCAAGGAGAAGATGAGTCAAGAACAAGCTCACCACCATAGGAAACCATGGATAAGAGCTTGAAGGTAGAAGAAGATGTGTGGACGGAGAAGGAGGACAAAATTTTATGCCTCAAATGAGGTCTGAACTTTGAAGTGTAATTCTCAAATGACCAAATTTGAAAAAATGCACACACATGGCCTCTATTTATAGCCTAAGTGTTACACAAAATTGGAAGAAAATTTGAATTTAAATTCAAATTTCACTTGAATTTAATTTGAATTGGTGGACCCAAATTTGGAGCCAAAATTTCACTAATTATGATAAGTGAATTTTAGCTATTGTTCAGCCCACTAATCCAAGATCAAGTCCAAGATTCTCCACTAAGTGTGCTTAGGTGTCATGAGGCATGTAAAGAATGAAGGACATGCACAAAGTGTGACTATATGACGTGGCAATGGGGTGTAGCAAGCAAATGCTCACCTCCCCCTTAGGATGATCCAAAATTTAGTTGTATTGGACTTCTCCCAATTCAATTAAATTTCTCTCCCAACACACATACATAATATAGTGCACTTAATGCATGTGTGTCATACCCTAATTTCGTCCGAGGACGATCATTTGCTGATCTTTTGATCCTTGCTAGTCGACTTGCGGTGTTAAACGCTTGTTATGGTGCAAAACAGATCATCATTCACTGTTTTTGATCAAGGATGCAAAAATACCCAAAGGGGAGGAAAAATCAATGGAGTCCTTTGCTTCTTGAAGATCAATGGCAGTGGAATGGAGAAGAAGAAAGATGATTGGAGACTCCACTTCAAGGAGAGGATGAGTCAAGAACAAGCTCACCACCATAGGAAACCATGGATAAGAGCTTGAAGGTAGAAGAAGAAGAGTGGAGGGAGAAGGAGCACGAAATTTTATGCCTCAAATGAGGTCTGAACTTTGAAGTGAAATTTTCAAATGACCAAATTTGAAAAAATGCACACAAAAGGCCACTATTTATAGCCTATGTGTCACACAAAATTGGAAGAAAATTTGAATTTCTATTCAAATTTCACTTGAATTTGAATTTGAGTTGGTGGAGCCAAATTTGGAGCCAAAATTTAACTAATTATGATTAGTGAATTTTAGCTATTATTCAGCCCACTAATCGAACATCAAGTCCAAGATTCTCCACTAAGTGTTCTTAGGTGTCATGAGGCATGTAAAGAGTGAAGGACATGCACAAAGTGTGACTATATGACGTGGCAATGGGGTGTAGCAAGCAAATGCTCACCTCCCCCTTAGGATGATCCAAAATTTAATTGGACTGGGCTTCTCCCATTTCAATTAAATTTTTCTCCAAACACACAGACATAATATAGTGCACCTAATGCATGCGTGTCATACCCAAATTTCGTCCGGGGAATATCATTTGTTGATCTTTTGATCCTTGCTAGTCGACTTGAGGTGTTAAACGCTTGTTATGGTGCAAAACAGATCATCATTCACTGTTTTGATCAAGGATGCAAAAATACCCAAAGGGGAGGGCAAAATCAATGGAGTCCTTTGCTTCTTGAAGATCAATGGCAGTGGAATGGAGAAGAAGAAAGATGATTGGAGACTCCACTTCAAGGAGAGGATGAGTCAAGAACAAGCTCACCACCATAGGAAACCATGGATAAGAGCTTGAAGGTAGAAGAAGAAGAGTGGAGGGAGAAGGAGCACGAAATTTTATGCCTCAAATGAGGTCTTAACTTTGAAGTGAAATTTTCAAATGACCAAATTTGAAAAAATGCACACACAAGGCCTCTATTTATAGCCTATGTGTCATACAAAATTGGAAGAAAATTTGAATTTCAATTCAAATTTCACTTGAATTTGAATTTGAGTTGGTGGAGCCAAATTTGGAGCCAAAATTTAACTAATTATGATTAGTGAATTTTAGCTATTATTCAGCCCACTAATCCAAGATCAAGTCCAAGATTCTCTACTAAGTGTTCTTAGGTGTCATGAGGCATGTAAAGAATGAAGGACATGCACAAAGTGTGACTATATGACGTGGCAATGGGGTGTAGCAAGCAAATGCTCACCTCCCCCTTAGGATGATCCAAAATTTAATTGGACTTGGCTTCTCCCATTTCAATTAAATTTCTCTCCAAACACACATACATAATATAGTGCACTTAATGCATGCGTATCATACCCTAATTTCATCCGGGGACTATCATTTGTTGATCTTTTGATCCTTGCTAGTCGACTTGCGGTGTTAAAGGCTTGTTATTGTGCAATACAGATGATCATTCAATGTTTTGATCAAGGATGCAAAAATACCCAAAGGGGAGGGCAAAATCAATGGAGTCCTTTGCTTCTTGAAGATCAATGGCAGTGGAATGGAGAAGAAGAAAGATGATTGGAGACTCCACTTCAAGGAGAAGATGAGTCAAGAACAAGCTCACCACCATAGGAAACCATGGATAAGAGCTTGATGGTAGAAGAAGATGAGTGGAGGGAGAAGGAGCACGAAATTTTATTCCTCAAATGAGGTCTGAACTTTGAAGTGTAATTCTCAACTGACCAAATTTGAAAAAAATGCACACACAAGACCTCTATTTATAGCCTAAGTGTTTCACAAAATTGGAAGAAAATTTGAATTTCTATTCAAATTTCACTTGAATTTGAATTTGAGTTGGTGGAGCCAAATTTGGAACCAAAATTTCACTAATTATGATTAATGAATTTTAGCTATTGTTCAGCCCACTAATCCAAGATCAAGTTTAAGATTCTCCACTAAGTTTGCTTAGGTGTCATGAGGCATGTAAAGAATGAAGGACATGCACAAAGTGTGACTATATGACGTGGCAATGGGGTGTAGCAAGAAAATGCTCACCTCCCCCTTAGGATGATCCAAAATTTAATTGGATTGGGCTTCTTCCAATTCAATTAAATTTCTCTCCCAACACACATACATAATATAGTGCACTTAATGCATGTGTGTCATACCCTAATTTCATCTGGGGACTATCATTTGTTGATCTTTTGATCCTTTCTAGTCGACTTGTGGTGTTTAACGCTTGTTATGGTGCAATACAGATGATCATTCAATTTTTTGATCAATGATGCAAAAATACCCAAAGGGTAGGGCGAAATCAATGGAGTACTTTGCTTCTTGAAGATCAATGGTAGTGGAATGGAGAAGATGAAAGATGATTGGAGACTCCACTTCAAGGAGAAGATGAGTCAAGAACAAGCTCACCACCATAGGAAACCATGGATAAGAGCCTGAAGGTAGAAGAAGAAGAGTGGAGGGAGAAGGAGCACGAAATTTTATTCCTCAAATGAGGTCTGAACTTTGAAGTGTAATTCTCAAATGACCAAATTTGAAAAAATGCACACACAAGGCCTCTATTTATAGCCTAAGTGTCACACAAAATTGGAAAAAAAAATTTGAATTTCTATTCAAATTTCACTTGAATTTGAATTTGAATTGGTGGAGCTAAATTTGGAGTCAAAATTTCACTAATTATGATTAGTGAACTTTTGCTATTGTTCAGCCCACTAATCCAAGATCAAGTTCAAGATTCTCCATTAAGTGTGCTTAGGTGTCATGAGGCATGTAAAGCATTAAGGACATGTGTTAGTCGATTAATACGACTATCTTTTGTGTATAAGGATATTGTATCAGACTTCTCCAATTAATAGTTGTTTTGTAATATTATAAGTACTTTTTGTTAAATATAGGTAATAGATAATTTATACTTTTGTTTTGTGTGTTTAATAATCAATTTCTCTCAATTTCAGGTTAATTAGGCAAATTGGCAAAAGTCTTGTTTTCACCTTCTCGCTAAGCCAATCTTCTGGCTTAGTGAGCATTCGCTAAGCGCGACGCTCAGTGGCTAAGGGCGAGGAAGAATCCAGAAGAAGATGAGCTGTCAGGTTCGCTGAGCGCACCGCTCTAGGTCATCAAGCGCACCGCTTCAGCTCATCCACTAAGCGAGAGAAGCGCGCTAAGCCAAAATCCACTTATGCACGCTTAGCGATTCAGATTTGAGTTAAGCGCACGAGCACGGACCAACCCACCTATTTAAGCTTGAAATCAGATTTTTTGGGGGAGTTTGGCATTTTTTCTTGAGAAGCCTCTGCATGCACGAGAGTCGGGCCTTGGCTTGAAGCTTTTGCATGTGTAGGAAGTTCTAAAGAGAGAAAGGTCCAAGTTCCAGAGAGTTCTAAGAGATTTTGCTGTGTGAAGATCTACAGAGACAAGAGCTTGAAGCGGAAGCCATTCGGAGAGCTTGAGATGAGTTTGTGAGTGATTGTGAGATCATAGAGGTGAAGGAGACATCGTCACCACTTTTATTTTTGCAATCTTTCATCTTGTTCTTCTATGTGTTGTAAAGGAGGTTTCCGGACTATGGAAAGCTAAATCCTCTGTTGGATCTTCCCTGTAGGTACCTGATGTAAATATATTTCTATCTATGTAATGATGTTTTGTGTGTTCTCTGTGCTATCTGCTTTTCATTTCAGTATGCCTTTACCTTGATCACGTAGATGCATGCTTTGTTAGGGTCATTCAACAGTGGAAACTGGTCTGATTCTAAAGTCCTTGATAGTACGGGGCTAAGTTGTTGTACTATCACGAGGAATCGGGTACAAGAACTTAGTTGTGTATGTGTGTCTTAATGCGGTCCTGGTTGAGTTTAGTCTTACAAGAGGAATCTGCGGACGAGGCTTGATTAGGATTAGGCTAGGCTATCATGAGGAATTGGGGTCTAGCAGTTCAGGAGACAACATAGGAATACATGAGCATTGTTAGATACAGAACATCCATTTTAGCATCAGGAACCTATTAGGAAGACCAACGCATTCTCTACTTGTTTTTACACAACATTTCTCTTGCGTGATTTTCTTTCTTTTTGCATAGATAGTTTACATACTTGTTCATAACCACAATCATCTTTTCATACCCGACACCTATTTATCGAAATAGCTTGCTAGATAACACAAGTTCCCCGAGAGTTCGATACTCGGTTCTTACCGTTTTATACTACTTGTCCAATCCGGTACACTTGCCGGCCGCGAACAAGTTTTTGGTGCCGTTGCCAGGGAACTTCTTTTTATTTGGGAAGTTAGCTCGTTCTGAGGTGTCTATTCTTTATTTTTTATTCTTTGATTGTTTCTGTGAATATTTATTCTTTAATTTATATTTGTCTTCTCTTATTGAATTGGATAACCGCTGTCTGTTAGTATTCTACTGGTATAGACTCTCCTACAGGTGATTTAGCTACTCCTCACTAAGGCAACACTTTCACTGCTATATCATGAAGATTATTATCTCAATCCCATTAATGAACTGTGATTTAGCCAGAGGAGAGCAGCACAAAGACAATTGTTATTTTTATTCTATAAATAACTTTGACCGGAGACAGGAACCGGTCATGTATGAATACCTTGAAGAGGAAAGAGCCCCTGATCTTGAGAGTATTTTGGCAGACTTCATGACATACCAAGCTAGCTCTAAAGGGTCCTGTTATGGAATGCAACATCAGGGAACTTAATTTCAAAGGAACCAGTCTTCTGTAGGCGATCAATGGGAGTCATTATGGCAACCAGATTATCACGATAAAGCAGAAGGAGTTCTTAATCTGGATGATCTGCTAATGCAATTCAAAGATACAGTAGAGTCAATGAAACAAGCCTTTAGAAGAACTGCAACTCAAATTAGTAAGTTGGTGGATGACATGGCTAACACTATGGCCAGACAAGAGAAAGAGCGTGCAAAGATTGAAACGCATCAAGAAAGCATTTTTAAAGTTACCTCAATCCATCATCAGATGACCACTGAAGAGAAAACGTCTGAAGTCTCCAGTACTCCAGAATATTCCTGCCCAACCACTGCTGGCTATGTTGGAGGAACAGAGAAAGGTAGATTGGAACTTAATATGGAGGATCAAAAAGTCTTTTTTGACCTCTTTGAGGCCATGAAACACTCAGATATGGGTGATGCTTGTTCTAAGGAGGAAGAGGTGGAACATGAAATAGTATTATCAACTTCAACCATGATACAATAGTTTCCTTTGGAAAAAGAATTAGGTGATGAGATAGACAGCTTAGTCGATAATGAAGAGTGTGATGATCTGAAAGACAATTGTGTTGATCATGTGGTTTTTGAAGAATTGGAGAAAATGAGACCACCAGAAAAGCCTAAAGCAGAATTAAAAACCCTTCCAGCACATCTAAAGTATGTATTCTTGGAAGATGATGAGACTAAACCGGTTATAATTAGTAACTCTTTGAAGAAGGAAGAAGAGGATCAACTGGTGCAGATTCTAAAACGTCATAAAGCGGCTATTGGTTGGCACATTTCAGATCTGAAGGGAATCAGCCCATCATATTGTATACACAAAATCATTTTGGAAACCAATTGTAAGCCGATGTGACAGCCTCAGAGAAGGTTGAATCCTACAATGAAAGAAGAGGTAAGAAAAGAGGTGCTCAAATTACTAGAGGCGCGCCTCATTTATCCAATTTCAGAAAACTCATGGGTTAGTCCTATTCAAGTTGTTCCACAAAAAGGAGGAATGACAGTAGTAAAGAATGATCGAAATGAACTAATTCCTACCAGAATAGTCACAGGATGGCAAATGTGCATTGATTATAGAAAACTTAATGAAGCCACAAGAAAAGATCACTACATGCTTCCCTTCATGGATCAAATGCTCGAGAGACTTGCAGGGAAATCTTTCTACTGTTTTTTGGATGGATACTCGGGTTATAATCAGATTGCAGTAGATCCCCAAGACCAAGAAAAGACAGCTTTCACATGTCCCTTCGGTGTCTTCGCTTATCGTCGCATGCCATTCGATTTATGTAATGCCCCTGCTACTTTCCAAAGATGTATGATGGCTATCTTTGCTGACTTGGTAGAGAAATGTATTGAAGTCTTTATGGATGATTTTTCAGTCTTTGGTGCATCTTTTGAGAATTGTTTAGCAAATCTAGAGAAGGTGTTACAGCGGTGTGAAGAATCCAATCTAGTACTTAACTGGGAGAAATGTCATTTTATGGTTCAAGAGGGCATCGTGTTGGGACACAAGATTTCGAAAAAAGGAATTGAGGTGGATAAAGCGAAATTAGATGTTATCGATAAACTTCCACCTCCAGTCAATGTGAAAGGCATCCACAGTTTTTTGGGTCATGCAGGATTTTATCGACGATTCATTAAAGACTTCTCCAAAATTGCTAAACCTCTCAACAACCTGTTGAAGAAGGAGTTTGTGTTTGTATTTAATGACGAATGTCTAGAAGCCTTTAACACTCTCAAAGCTAAATTGGTTTCTGCTCCTGTGATCACATCACCAAACTGGGGACAAGAATTTTAATTAATGTGTGATACAAGTAGGGGTGGGAATAGGCAAGGCCGGCCTACAGAGGCCTACGACCTGGCCTACATAAAGCCTGACCTGAACTGGCCTATTTAATTGAAAGGTTAGGCTCAGGCTTTTCTAAAAGCCTATTAAATTAAATAGACCAGGCTTAGGCTTATTAAAAAGCATTATATTATTTTTTGGATACAATTTTTTTTTGAAACTATTAGACTTTGATTACACATTACTGCTCCATAACTTCTATTCCTATAATCAAGTAAGACTTTAATTACAATTTAGGTGTGAGTCATGTGCCCTTTTATATTCCTCATTATTTTGATTGACTTTCCTTTTTCTTTAAGTTTCCTATTACGTTCCTAATCCATAAAATATTAAATATTTATTGTGAAAAAGACTTTTAAAAAAGCTATCAGGCCAGACCAGGCTTTTAAAGAGGCCAGGCCGAGCCAAAATAAAAGTCTTTGATAGGCTATAGGCTAGACTCAGGCCTCAGAGATTCATCGTAGGCTAGGCTCAGGCCTTTCAAAGCCTGGCATGGCCTGGCCTATTCTCATCCCTAGATGCAAGTGATTACGTAGTAGGTGCTGTGCTCGGGTAAAGGAAAGACAAAATATTTCATAGCATCTACTATGCTAGCAAAGTATTGAATGATGCGCAGATTAGTTATGCCACCATTGAGAAGGAATTGCTGGAAATTGTGTTTGCACTTGAGAAATTTCGGTCTTATCTAGTAGGATCAAAGATAGTGATCTACACTGATCATGCTGCAATCAAATATTTGTTGCGCAAAGCTGACTCTAAGCCACGATTGATCAGATGGATATTGCTGCTTCAAGAATTTGATTTGGTCATCAAGGACAAGAAAGGATCTGAAAATGTGGTAGTCGATCACCTATCCGGATTGGTGAATGAGGATGTCACCTCAAAGGAAGCAGAAATAAGAGATAAGTTCCCTGACGAATCTTTGTTTTTGATTGAAGGGAGACCCTGGTTTGCTGACATGGCTAATTTTAAGGCAGCCGGGGTCATTCCTAAAGTCCTCAATTGGCAGTAGAGAAAGAGGTTCTTCTATGATGCTCGACATTATGTTTGGGATGACACCCACTTGTTCAAAATAGGTGCAGATAACCTCCTTTAGATATGTGTGGCAAGTGAGGAGGCTAAGGGCATACTGTGGCACTGTCACAATTCACCGTGTGGTGGGCATTATGGCATTACAATCAGGATTTTTTTGGCCAACAATTTTCAAAGACGCCCATCATCATGTCTTAAAGTGTGACCAATGTCAGAGAATAGGGGGAATTTCTCGAAGAAATGAGATGCCTCTGCAAAACATTATGGAAGTTGAAGTTTTTGATTGCTGGGGTATTGATTTCATGGGCCTTTTTCCTTCATCGGCAGGGAATGAGTATATTCTAGTGGCTGTTGATTATGTATCTAAATGGGTGGAAGCTATGGCCATGCAAGGAATGATGCTAAAACTGTGGTGAAATATATCAAGAAGAACATTTTTTTCTCGATTTGGGGTACCTCAAATTTTGATCAGTGATAGTGGTTCACACTTTTGTAATACTCAGCTTCAAAAGGTATTGGGACAATACCATGTGAATCATAGAGTGGCATCCCCCTACCATCCACAAATAAATTGGCAAGTCGAAGTCTCTAACCGAGAATTAAAGAAAATACTAGAAAAACAGTGGCATCAACTAGAAAAGACCAGTCATCTAAATTGGAAGACGCATTGTGGGCCTATAGAACTGCATACAAAACTCCAATTGGGCTGTCTCCGTTTCAATTGGTGTATGGCAAATCATGTCATTTACCAGTTGAGATGGAACACAAGGCATATTGGGCTCTAAAATTTTTTAACTTTGATGAGAAGGCATCCTGAGAGCAGAGAAAGATCCAATTGTTGGAACTAGAAGAAATGTGATTAACAGCTAATGAATCTTCGCGACTCTACAAAGAAAAGGTGAAGACGTATCACGATAAGAAATTGTTGAAGAGAGAATTCAAACCGAGACAAGAAGTACTACTGTTTAATTCAAGATTGAAATTGTTTCCAGGTAAGCTGAAATCCAAATGGTCTGGACCCTTTGTTATCAAGAAAGTTCGATCTTATGCTGCAATAGAGCCGTATGACCCACAATCTCAGAATCCAGAAAAAAATGCAGTATCTAGGAAGTGATCATAGGTCGTCTCCCAACGAACAATGGTCAACCAACATTCATAATAGATAGTGATAAAACAATAACAAATTGGGGGAGGGGGTTGTTTGTTTTTGTAAATTAAACAGCAAGCAAATTTGAATTAGAAAATAACAGAATTAAAACATGTTGTTTCCCCTTGATTCACAAGCAAGTCCCTTATCCTAGATTACGAGAATTTATCCTTAATCAGTTCAACCACTTAATCCAACCCTAAATTAAATTACTAAGCGAAAATTAACATAAGGCTGTCATTATGTGATTAAGCAACACATACACCAATTAATCATGAACGGAACTGATCATTAAGCATGAATGCAAATTAAGCACAAAGACAATTAATCAAGCACTAAGCATGCATGGATTAATAGCAACAAATACAGAGTAATTGGTGAAGAGGAAAATTTTATCAGAATTCAATAGTAATAACAAAACCTCAAAGAAAGTTGTGCTTGATCCTCAAGAGAAAACAACGCTGAAGACTTAGCCTTCCATTAATCAGTAGAAAACGAAATTGTAGATTGAAGCAGAAACGAAATTGCAGAAATAGAATTTTATTCTACGTGAACAGTGCGCATGAACAGTAAAAACTGGAATTCTAAAACCCTAGAATTATTCTCCTCTCCGAAAAACCTCCCTAAACTAAAACCCTGGTGCTGTTATATAGGTCCTCAGCCCCAAAGCTTACAAATCTATTTTCAGTCCAAGCCCATAAAGGAAATAAAATAAAATATGGACAAGGTAAGATAAGATTGGATGAAATAAAATCTAGATCAAATAAAATATGGACAAGATAAGATTTGATAAAATAAAATTGTCTGCTCTCTTCAAGTCCAAGCCCAATTCCGGATTCAAGCCCAATTGTTTATAATTCTCCTGAAATTAAATTAAAAACACAAAATTAATCAAGTTGGCCCAAATGATAAAACTGCATAATTAATTTGACAATTAAGGCTAATCAGTAATTAAAATGGTGACAAAAGGGTTAAGAAATAATAGAAAATAATGACACTTCAGACATCCCCATTTGAGTTGATGTGCGATGCATCCAATTATGCATTGGGGGCTGCCCTTGCTCAAAAGATTGACAAGCTGCCTCGGGTGATCTACTACGCTTCTAGAACTTTGGATGCTGCCCAAGCAAATTACACTACCACAGATAAGGAGCTATTAGCGATAGTTTTTGCTCTTGAGAAATTTCATTCATATTTGCTTGGTACTCGTGTTATTGTTTATACTGACCATGCAACTCTGAGGCACCTATTGAAGAAGGCTGAATCAAAGCCTAGATTGATCAGGTGGATGCTTTGGCTCCAGGAGTTTGATTTGGAGATCCGTGATCGGAGCGGTGCACAGAACCTCGTGGCTGACCACCTGAGTAGGATTGAGCGTGCGTCTGAGGACTCACCCATTTGGGATGATTTTTCGGATGACCATTTGTACATTCTGTATAACATTTATGATTCCTTCCCCACTCCTTGGTTTGCTAATATTGTGAATTATTTGGTTGCTTCTGTTTTTCCTCCCTTAGCATCTAAAGCTCAAACTGATAAAATTAAGAGCGATGCTAAGCATTATATTTGGGATGACCCCTAATTGTGGAAGTTGTGCAGTGACCAGGTTATTAGGAGATGCATTCCAGACCATGAGATTGACTTGGTCCTGCAATTCTGTCATTCTTCCGCACCAGGTGGCCATCTTGGCATACAGAGGACAGCTCGCAAGGTGCTTGACTGCGGTTTCTATTGGCCCACCATCTTCAAGGATGCGTGGAGAATCTGTAGCACTTGTGAGCCTTGTCAGAAAGCAGGCGGCTCACTTTCATGGAGACAACAAATGCCTCAACAACCCATGTTGTTTTGTGAGGTGTTTGATGTTTGGGGTATAGACTTTATGGGGCCTTTCCCTGTCTCTTTTGGTTTTGTTTATATTCTCCTTACTGTTGATTATGTTTCAAAATGGGTGGAAGTCAAAGCCACCAGAACTAACGATGCTAAGGTTGTTGTGGATTTTGTTAGATCTAATGTTGATTATGTTTTGCTGGTTTGGAGTCCCTAAAGCCATCATTAGTGATCAAGGCACCCATTTTTGTAACAGATCCATGTATGCCTTGCTCAAAAAGTATGGGGTTGTGCATAAAATTTCCACACCTTACCACCCCCAAACTAATGGGCAGGCTGAGATTTCAAACAGAGAGATTAAAAGGATCTTGGAGAAGATTGTGCAGCCGAACAGAAAGGATTGGAGCACCAGGCTGGATGATGCTCTTTGGGCGCATAGGACTTCCTACAAAGCACCCATAGGAATGTCTCCTTATCGGGTTGTCTTTGGCAAGGCATGTCATCTTCCTGTAGAGATAGAGCACAAAGCCTACTGGGCTGTAAAGATCTGCAACTTCTCTATTGATCAGGCTGGAGAGGAAAGGAAGTTGCAACTAAGTGAGCTAGATGAGATCCGTTTAGAAGCCTATGAGAATTCCAAATTCTACAAGGAAAAGACCAAGAAGTTCCATGACAACTTGATAGCTAAGAAGGACTTCATGGTTGGACAAAAAGTTTTATTGTATAACTCTAGGCTCGGACTCATGAGTGGTAAGTTGAGGTCAAAGTAGATCGGTCCTTTTATGGTGACTAATGTTTTTCCTTATGGTACAATTGAGATCAAAAGTGAATCCACAGATAAGAGCTTCAAGGTCATTGGACACCGGCTGAAACCATTCCTCACAAATCCTTCCTTGGTGGATGTAGTGGTGGAGGAGACCTCCTCACTTCACCCTACTTCTCTTTCGCCATGACTTAGGGAGTTTTCTTTTTCTGTCTCCTTCTTTACTTTTATTGCACTTGTCCAAATTTATTGATTGTTCTGATTGCTCTTGATCTTATGATTGTGCTACATTAAGGACAATGTGTTGTTTAAGTGTGGGGGGGGGGGGGAGAGATTGTTCTTTGTTTGGGGTTTTCTAGGTTAATTTGGTTATTTTGGTTTTATGTTTTGTGTACAACATTGCATGTTTCTCTTTGAATTATAGGTTATGTACAGGTAATGGGTAATTGTTTTTGAAATAGGAGTTTCTTGGCATTTTGTGAATTGAAATCCTTGTTTTTCTCTACATGTCAAGTTAGTTTTGAAAGATTGATTTGAAAGTGATAGATTTACCCTTGGCGAGATTTTGAGCCATCATCATCTATTTTATTCGGTGTGTTTTGCCCTATTGATTGTTTGCACAATAGCCTTGGCTTGACTCTTGTTGATACTTCTTGGTTCACATGCATGTTGAGAGATGATTTAGGCATTTTGTTCTTATAAGCCTCTAGCCAAATGAGCCTACCTTGAATTAATTCCTTTGATAGCCCCTTTGAGCCTATGTTCCCCTTTCTTTGTTTTGAAGCTCATTACAAGCCTTAAGTGAAAAAACATGATTTCACCCTACCCTTAAGGAATTTTGGAGCTTTGGAATTGTTTTGGGAATAAGTGTGTGTGGGGGGGGGGGGGGGGGGGGGGTATGTTTCATTGGAAGATATGTTTTTTTTGCCATGCTTGATGATGTATTTTTGCCATGCTTGATGTATATACATATATTGCCTAATTGTTGCTTTATTTTTCAAATATTCAAAATGCTTTCAAATGCTAATGTTCAATAAAAATAAATAAATAAAAATATAAAAAAACATATGTAAATAGAAAAAGAATGAAGTTGAATAAATGAGGTCTTGTTTTGAGGACTTGGACTGGTTTGAGGACTTGGTTGATTTTGTTGATATTGGAGGTTTTGGGTTTACTTTTTATGCTTAATTTTTAGTTTTGGTTTTGGGTTTACTACTTTTGCTTAATTTCCACTTATTCCCTATTGCTCCTCTATTCCTTTGGGTTTTAGCTACTTATCCCATAGTTTCCTTTACCTTGTCCCTGGCCCCATTACAACCTTAAAAGACCTTTTGATCTTCATGTGCATGTGTTTGTGGTGTTTGGTTGTCAATTTAAGAGTCTTGCCAAGTCTATGTGGTGTTTGTTTTCATGGGTGCTCTGAGAGTAAACAGTAGCCTAGACACTTGAGAGATAGAGTGCATATCTTGTGAGGCTTTATCACTTTTCATTCAATTCTTGAGCTGATTGACTACCTTGCCATGTTTGAGGTGCTTGAATGATTTTCATGACTGTCTTGATTCTTTAACTCTTTACGTGTTGGATGTTGCCCATTCCTTTCATTCCTTGAGATTCATTGAGAAATATGTAAATGTTTTTGTGTTTTTTTGTCTCTCTTTAATGTCTATGGATTTGTTCCTTGCTCTGCTTTTTGATTTTGCCCAGGAGTGCAAAAGGCTAAGTGTGGGGGAATTTGATGTGTCATTATTTTCTCCTATTTCTTACCCCTTTCTGTCACCATTTTAATTACTGATTAGCCTTAATTGTCTAATTAATTATGCAGTTTTATCAATTGGGCCTACTTGACTAATTCTGTGTTTTAATTTAATTTCAGGAGAATTATAAGCAATTGGGCTTGGATCCGGAATTGGGCTGAACCGGCTTGGACTTGAAGAGAGCAGACAATTTTATTTGTCGTCCAGTTTTATTTTATTTCATTTTTGAGCTGTATTTTTGTAATTGGGCCACTAGACCTTATTGGGCCCAATAATCAGATTTGTAAGCTTTGGGGCCTAGTGATCTTTAGTGAGCCCAGCTGCCAGGGTTTTAGGTGGCCAGTTACTGTTCAGGTAGAGGGAGGTATTGTAGGGTTTCATTTTCAGTTTTCGGTGTTACTGTTCACACGCATGATACTGTTCACGTAGCAACTCCATTTTCGTTTTCTGCTTCAAATTCTAGTTTCGTTTTCTGCTTTTAATTCCAGTTTTGTTTTCATTTCTGTCTTCTAATTTCAGTTCGTTTTCTGCCTTTGATTTCCTATTCGTTTATGCATTTCGTTTCCAATTGCAATTTCATTTTCGATTTCTGTTTGTAGATTCATTTTCATTTTTGTGTTGCAATTAGTTTCCAGTTGCTGTTTTTGTTTCTGCTGTTAATGGAAGGTTGAATCTCTAGTGTTGTTTTCTCTTGAGGATTAAGCATAGCTCTCTTTGAGGTTTTGTTATTAATATTAAATTCTGATAAGTTTTTCCCCTTCACAAATTATTCTGTATTTGTTGCTGATATTAATCCATGCATGCTTAATGCTTGATTAATTGTCTCTGTGCTTAATTAACGTTCATGCTTAATGGACATTTGAGAGGAATTAATTGGTGTATGTGTTGCTTAATCACATGATGACAGCCGTGTGTTAATTTTTGCTTAGTAAATTAATTTCGGGTTGGATTAAGTGGTTGAACTGATTAGGGATAAATTCTCGTAACCTAGGATAAGAGACATGCTTTTGAATCAAGGGGAAACAACATGTTTTAGTTCTGTTATTTTTTTAATTCAAGTTGCTTGCTGTTTAAATTACAAAAACAAACAAACCCCCCATTTCGTTACTGTTTTATTATTATATGTTATGAACGTTTGTTTGATCATTGCTCATTGGGAGACGACCTAGGATCACTTCCTAGACACTGAATTTTAATGTTTATTTGATTCGGGTATGGCTCCGATCACCTGCCCTCCGGCGGGGGCGCGAAAAGGCCTCTCGTATGGGCCAAGGGTGTGTCTTCCAAGGAAGGAAAACCCACGGAGTCATCACCAACGTTTATTCGAGGAAAACGTCTAAAAAACCAAAATGGAAAGGGTTGAAGGTCTCCGTATTTTTGAAATGAGGGTTTGGCAGTCATTTACGCACGGGAAAGGTATTAACACCCCACGCGTCCGTCACAAGGGACAACAGCCTCTAACCGAGTGTGCAAATCATAACTTCAAAACTATGTATTTTCCCATTTTATGTTATCTTTTCCCCCTTTTTATGTTTTTTAACGTTTGTTCCTTTTTATGTTTTTTACTTTTTTGGGGTCGACAAGGGTGTTTTCCTCGCTCCTACATATTCCTCAATTGCGATGAGAAAATCAGACCTACGTAGTTCTTTAAGAACTGAATGTTGGTTAAATTGTTTTTTTATCTTTTTTGAAAGATTGATTTTCACTGTGGACAAAATTTGTTTAAGGTGTTGGACCTATGAAACGATCTTTTAATTTTTGAAAAGAGGAGAAAGAGTCGTTAAGGCATTGGACCTTGAAATGATCTTCTCAACTTTGAAAGGCGGAGAATCGTTAAGGTGTTGGACCTTGAAACGACCTCTTGATTTTTGAAAGGAGAGAAACGTTAAGGCGTTGGACCTTGAAACGACCTCTTTATTTTTGAAAGGAGAGAATCATTAAGGTGTTGAACCTTTGAACAATCTCTTGATTTTTTTTATGAAATGAAGAAGTTTATGAGTTGGTTTTATTTGGTTTTGGCTCACTAATCTTCAATCCTTTTTTTAAAATAACTTGTGGCATTAATGATCGTTTAACACTTATTTTACATTGATGAAAAAAGTTTACGACACAAACAATCGATCAAAACTTATTTAAACAGTGATTAAATGAGATTACAACACAAACGATCGGTTGAAATTCATTTAAACAGTGATTAAGTGAGATTACAACAGAAACAATCTGTTGAATTTTATTTTAATGGTGATTAAACGAGATTACGGTATGAACAATCGGTCGAAACTCGCTTTAAACAAAGAAAAAGATCACCGATGATCGAAGAAGGAGATGAAGATGCACAAAGCAATAAAGGGGTCCCCTAAGGGTCCATAAATCAAATTCAAATCCTTAAAGCAAGCACTAACTGAATGAAGAATGAAGAACGGATGACGAACGAATGAAGAACGGCTGAAGAACGTTCATGGAATTAGTCACGGAAACGTTACGGTAGCGTTATGGAAGCGCCTCGGCCTTGATTTTCTTCTTTTCACTAATTTTAAGTGAAATATGCTTGCCAAGGGTGCTGAACCCTTTTTCCTTAGCCCCCCACACATATTTAGAGCAAAATAGAGGGAGGAACTTGCCGCCCAACTCGCCCAGGCAAGCTTAACTTGCCCAGGTGAACTGGTGGCTTACTCTAGAAGCAACTTGCTCGCCCAAGCGAGCTAGTTGCTTCTCCCCTAAGTCATCTAGTGGGCCCAGGGGCTGAGGAATGTAAAAAAATGGACCATTTGGCCTATATCTTGAGTTTCTTGCCCATTTCCTTCTGAAATGTCCCGAAACCCTATGGATTGCACCATGATTGATGTTAAGCAGCTCAACTCGGCTGGAAAAAAATCCCCATGTTGACAAAAATTGCCCCCATTCTAAGTATCTTGCTCATTTCTTTCCGTAACATCGCAAAACAATATGGATTGCGTAGCGATTGATGTTAAGTAGCTCAACTTGATCGGAAAAAATCCGCATCTTGGCAAACGATTGTCCCTGGACGAAATTAGGGTATGACACAGAGTACAAAGTGAAGGATGACGAATGTAGTGATGATGCAACCACAACAACAGTCATCCAACAAAGGTGTGCTGGTATCTTCCAATAATTCCAAGGTTTGAGTGATTGTTTGCTAATGGACATGATGCAAGAAACCTTACATGGGATGCAGATGGTAGAAAAAAGTAATGGATTGCTATGACATGCAGCTAATTCTCCCTAATGGAAGACAATTGGTCATTTGTATCCAAATTTTAGGGAGGAGGCTAGAAACCTAAGGCTTGGTCTTGCTTCAGATAGAATGAATGATTCTGGTAAATTAAGCACTAACCATAGTTCATGGCCTATTTTACTGATGATTTACAACCTCCCTCCTTAGTTGTACATGAAGTGAAAATACATTATGTTGTGTATGATGATAGCGGGTCCAAGACAGTCAAGAAATGATATTGATTTCTATCTCACTCCGTTGATTGAAGACTTGAGAAAATTGTGGGTAAACGAGGTTGATGTGTTTGATGAGAATCTCCGGCAGACCTTCAGGTTGAGTGCAATGATATTTTTTTTACCATTAATGACTTTCTAGCATATGAACATTTGAGTGGTTGTAGTGTCAAAGGACATCACGCATGTCTTATTGTCATACCCTAATTTCATCCAGGAATGATCATTTGCAAACATTTGGATTCTTGCCAGTCGAATTGAACAACTTAACACTAATAGTTGCGCAATCCATAGAGTTTTGTGACATTTCGGAAGGAAATGTGCAAAATATTCAAAAGAAGGGCAAAAGGGTCACTTTTGGGGCATTTTTCAGCCCCTGGGCCCACTAGAAAGCTTAGGGATGAAGTAACCAGCTCGTCTGGGAGAGCTAGGTTACTTCTGGAGGAAGCAAGCAGCTCAGTGAGCTGCTTTACAACCTCCATCCCTCATTTTCTATAAATAAGCATGAGGGGGCTGAAGGAAAGGGGTCCTAAGGTCAAGAGGTCCAGAATTGAGAAGAAAGAAGAGAAAAAGAAGCTAAAACACCGCCAAATTGCGATTGTAATCGATTTCTATATCGTTCTTCGGTCGTTCTTCATTCATTCTTCGTTCCTCATCCGATTAGTCTTTATTTTTAAGTTTTGAATTCACTCTATGGACCTTTAGGGGTCCTTTTCATTGTTTTGTGCATCTTCATCTCCTTCTCCTATTGTCGGTGATTGCTTTTCTTTTGTAAAGTAAGTTTTAACCGATCGTTAGTACTGCAACTTATCTTTAAGGGATTGAAGGTTAATAAACAAAAAAACCATTATAAAACCAACTCATAATCTTCTTCATTTCATCAAAAATCAAGAGATCGTTTCAAGTTCCAATGCCATAACGATTCTCTTTGTTTTTCAAACTTGAGAAGATCGTTTCAAGGTCCAATGCCTTAATGATTCTCTCCACTTTTAAAAAGTTTAAAACATCGTTTCGAGGTCCAATGCCTTAAACGACTTTTGTTGGCAATTAAAATCAATCTTTCAAAAAAGATAAAATCAATGTAACACAAAATTTCACACTCAAAGAACTACATAGGTCTGATTTCCTCATCGCACCGGAGGATACGTAGGAGCAGGGGCAACACCCTTGTCGACCCCAAAAAGTAAAAAAAAAACATAAAAAGGGAAAAACATAAAAAATATGAAAAGGGAAAATACACAATTTTGAAGTCATGATTTGCACACTCGATTAGAGGTTGTTGTCCCTTGTGACGGGCGCGTGGGGTGCTAATACCTTTCCCGTGCGTAAACAACTCCTGGACCCTCATTTTCAAAATATGCAGACCTTCATCTTTTTGGTTTTTCTAATGTTTTCCTCAAATAAACGTTGGTGGCGACTCCGCTCATTTTCTTTCCTTGGAAGACACACCATCGAGTCTCGCATCGCCCTCCCGTTGAAGGGTAGGTTGCGACACCTATCTGTGAGAAAGAGATAAGCTTCGTGCAGCTGGAACATGGAAAAAAGATAGTATATACTAGGCATTGAAGATTTCTCAAACCTTATCACCCATATCGGCAATTAAAAAAGCTTTTAATGGAAGCTAGGAGAATGAAAGTACACTGAAACCCTTAGGCTGAAACAAAAATTATGATTGGGTGAAAGATATCGTAAGTATCTTTGGGAAGACCCCAAAGAAGGAATCATTTGAGAAGAACATATGGAAGAAAAGGTCAATATTCTTTGATCTTCCATACTGGTCTGATTTAGATGTACGGCAATGTAGAGACATAATGCATGTCAATATTCTTTGAAGTCATGATTTCCATACTCGATTAGAGGCTGTCGTCCCATGTGACGGGCGCGTGGGATGCTAATACCTTCCTTGTGCGTAAAAAAATCCCGAACCCTCATTTTCAAGATATGCAGACCTTCGTCTTTTTGGTTTTTCTAACGTTTTCCTCGAATAAACGTTGGTGGCGAATCCACTCGTTTTCCTTCCTTGGAAGACGCACCATTAAGTTTCGCATCGCCCTCGCACCGAAGGGTAGGTTGCGACAGTTGGCGACTCCATTGGGGATTGTTAGAGAGTTAGCCCGTTCAGTCAGTGTGCAATGTTTTTATCATGACTTCTTCTTTATTTATTTTCCCTTTTCTCTTTTGTTTTGTCCATATTTGTATATAACCTTTGCTATGTTGTTGTGCTTGGTGTGTTTTCGTCTATCGATTACATTCATAGTTAGAAATAATTTTTCTACACACACATGACACCTACAACTTGCACACACAATGAGATATTAGGCCTTATACCCGGATCTATGTGAGCCATAAGGAGTGGAGGTCGATCTGTGGTCATGCTGGGTCTCCGACTCGCTTGATGACAGTGAAGCCTCATCTAGAGTTTCCCTCTTTTAGTGGTGCATTGTCGCTGATAGTCCCTATCGCCATAATGTGTTACCTAAGAGGATGATATCTCTAGAAGCCAGTAAAGTTACTTGAAACCACCCTTTGGAGTTATCATTAGAAGTGGACTTTTGGATCATTTCCATTAGGTTCCTCAATTAAGGGGCACATAGCAAACTTACTCTAGCATATTCCTTGATTGTGTCATGCATCTCTTCATGGCATCGTAAATAGGTATATCATTACTGCATCATATTCATGCATTGCATTTTCATAAATCACTGCATTATCATACGCCTTCATTTAACATGCTTTTGTTCTGCCAATTGCATGTATTCTACTTCCATCATTCGCATGTCATGCATGATCCTTGCATTTTCCTCTACAAAAGAAAAAAAAACAAAATAAAAAAAAACAAAGAGAGAAAAAAAAAAAAGGTTGCAATGAAGCATGAAGGTTCACACCATATTCTTAGTTACACGTGTTGGGTACCGTGATGATGGCTATAAACCAACCATGTTGGATTATAACCATTTCCCTTTTAAAAAAAATGATTGAAAATCATGTGAAGAATTGTACCTAATGCATGGTTAACTAGGAAATGATGGTTCATAGGGCATCTCATGTCAATCTCATAATTGCATTTGCCATGCATAGCATAAGTATGCCCTAGTCATTCATCTCTATGATAGGTTGCTGAAAGTATTGCCAATCAAAATTTCTTTTCCTTGGATTATGGGGTTGAACCAAGCACATGTTTTAAGAAAAGGTTCATCAAGTAAAGGTCAAGTATGGAAGTAACCAGTTTGCGAAAGTTGGGGCAGAAGATGGATCGAGTTACATCATTTCTTTGTTTACTGCCAACACATAATTATGCCAATTTACAAAAAAATAAGGACTATTGGCGTCCATGTTTTATTTCCAGTTTCACTTTGACAAGATGTGATGGACCATGTTCTTTTAATGAAAATCTAAATTGGTTCAACCCTATGTCCTGTGCAAAATTTGCAATACTTCAACAATGCATCATTCACATACATCCATACTTTTCATTGGTTTCATTGCTCATTGCATTCTTTCCTTGAAGTCAAAACTGTAATCATTGTTATAAAAAGAAAAGAACGTGCTTTACGGCGACCTTACCGAACACATGCTAGAGCTAGAGTAATGGGTGAAATAGAGGAGGTGCAAGAGTAGATGAAGGCCGACTTGGAGGCCATGAAAGAGCAAATGGCCACAATGATTGAGGCTATGATGAGCATGAAGAAGATAATAGAGGTCAATGTGGCTGTAGTTGCCGCTACCAGCGTCGTTGCTGAGGTGGACCCGATTCCCCCGTCTAGCCGCAACCAAATAAATCATCCAACCTCGGATGTGGTGGGTCAGGGAGGCAAAGAGTTGGGAAGTATGGGCGGCCCCCATTTCGTGCAAGTTCAGAACAAGCATGCCTTCCCGCCATATGACTTGCCTCCTAACTATACACCACCCAATGTGGCGCACACTCCCGATGCGAACGTCAATAGCTCCACTCCCATACTTATTGAGAGCCAACAACCTCAATCTGATCATGCACATGTCTCTCAACCCATAAGGGAGACACATGAAATACCCCACCATAATCTAGCTGACTTCGAGCCTCACCTCAGATACACCACTAAGGGGAAAGCAGTTGGTGGTGTACCCCTGCAAAACACTTTGGAGGGCCCTCAATTTCACCCACAACCACAACCCTTTCATTTCGCGGTGGGGAGAGTCCCTCCTGCTATGGTGGAAAGGGGAAAATTTGATCATATAGAGGAAAGGCTCAGGGCCATTGAAGGAAGTAGAGATTATGCTTTCGCCAACATGGCAGAATTGTGCCTAGTGCCTAACATCGTCATCCCTTCAAATTTCAAAGTGTAAGACTTTGATAAGTACAAGGGGACTAGTTGCACCAAGAATCACTTGAAAATGTACTGTCGGAAGATGGGGGCGTACTCGAAAGATGAAAAATTGCTGATGCGTTTCTTCCAGGAAAGTCTTACTGGGGCAGCCGTCACCTGGTACACTAATCTAGAACCTTCCCAAGTCCATTCTTAGAAGTACCTAATGGTTGCCGTTGTTAGGCAGTATCAATACAATTTTGATATGGCTCCAGATAGGATGCAGCTATAGAACATGTGATGCAATCCTATCCCGCAAAGGCATTGGGTAGAAGACTCCAAGTAGATTGGGCTAGAGACCCAACGAAAGACCCTAGGGTTCTCATGAACCTTAGGGTAGATTTTGAGTCCATGGGCTAAGTATGAGCCCGCTTATCTTTGTAAATATTAGAATAGGTTTTTCCTTCGTTTGAGCCTTGTATTTTTGGCCATTCTAGTAGTATAGGGCTTTAGCCTGGTATTTCGGGGCATTTTGAGTAGTCTTTGTAGTAAGGACTTTTTTTTGTATTTTCATGTTTTGTCATGGGGGTGAGCTTAGCTATTATAGGGGGTGTGTAGCTAAGTTCTAGCTTCTCATCTCAAAGAGGTGAGCTTAGCTATTAGAGAGGTATGTGTAGCTAAGCTCTAGCTTTTTTAGGAATCTTCTTAAGGAAGCTTCTCAAGGAGGTGAGCTTAGTTATGAGAGGGGTGTGTGTAGCTAAGCTCTAGTTTCTCAAGGAATTTTTCTCAAAGAAGCTTCTCAAGGAAGCTACCTAGTCTATAAATAGAAGCATGTGTAACACTTGTTGTAACTTTGATGAATGAGAGTCTTATGAGACACAACTCAAAGTTCAACTTCTCTCCCTTTTTCTTCCTTCAATTTCGTGCTCCCCTCTCTCTCTTTCTCTCCCTCTTTCTTTTCCTCCATTGAAGCATCCTCTCCAAGCTTCTTATCCAAGGCTCATCTTGGTGGTGAAGCTCCTTCTTCCATGGCTTATTCCCTAGTGGATGGCGCCTCCTCTCACCTCTTCTCCTTTGTCTTCCGCTGCATCTCCATGGTGGAAAATTACCATTAAAGGACCTCATTGAAGCTCAAAGATCCAGCCTCCATAGAAGTCCCACAAGCAAGCTTCCATCAAGCGTTCCCTCCACCTTGGAAAGGATTTGACCTCAAATCCCGAGGTTCTTCATACTCTGGGCTCCTTCCCTCAACACCTGTAAAAAGAACAAAAACATATGTATTAGTGGTGTTTGGTATGTTGAAGTAAGGTAAGGTCTGAAAACCCATTTCCTGGGCATCTTCCCATGAAGGAACATGGTTTCTCACCAACTCAATGAGTGGTGCTACAAGTATAGAAAAATATGGGATAAACCTTTTGTAAAAGTTTGTTAAGTCATGGAAGCCCCAAATTTTCTTATACTTGGTGGAGTGGGCCACTCAGGAATGACCTTTATTCTCTGAGGGTTCATGGGAACCCCTTGATCACTATTTGAAAAATTAAGAAAAGTAATGCAATAAAACATACCTTTTTCTGTATTTTCATATTGATTATTCCTACCAAAAAGTATGACAAACCTAAGGTGTCCCATATGAGTACCTAAGTTTGTATTGAAACTAAAAATAAGAACAAACCTACCTAATGGGTCCCTATGTACACACACCATGAAGATGTTAGGTGTACGAGTGATTTTACAAAACAGGGTTGCACCATTCAAAATATTCATCATACCACCTATTTTAGGGACTTGGTACCTAATAATACCTATTTTGGGCACCAACAAAGCACAAGGATTTAAGCTCTTGCGAACCAAACCCTCATCCAACAACTTCTTTACTTGAGGAATAAACTCAAGCCCAAGAGGTGTGGCAATGCTAGCAAGTGCCTTTTTACAAAAGAGAAAATGTGGAGGTTGTCTAAGAGGGAAAGTTTCTTTAATGTTTGTCTTTATTGTAAAATGAGTTTCCTTCTTAGCTAAACTCTTGGAGGAGACACTTACCTCCTTACACTTCTCTTTAACCACTAATGGTTGTCCTTCTTCTTGGGGGTAGATTTCTTCACTAGATTCTTCCCCTTTTTCTTTTTCACTTTCACTAGAGGAAGGTGAAGTAGTAGCCTCATCTTGGCTACTATAAATGTCTTGGCCCCTCATAATCATGGTTTTTGTGGTGGGGCATTGAGAAGTAATGTGTCCTCTTCCAAGACATTTAAAGCAATTTATAGAGCTAGTTTTCTCTTGCATACTAGCCTTAGGGGCATGCTTTTCTATTGTCTTCCCCTTATCATCTTTGGGCTTAGAAGGTGTCACCCCTAAGATGCCTTGACCTTGGTCTTTCTTTGGATAAGAGTGAGAGCCATAAGATTTTGAAGTAGACTTCTTTTTAAGTTGTTGCTCTACCCTTATTTCCCAATCTAAGTTAGCCTCTACATTGTCCTTCCCATGGAAGTATGAGAGTTTAATGTTAGCCTCTTGAGGCTTTCTTTCCTTTTCTCTTCTATGGGAGTGAGGTCTAAGATGTGACCTATGCCTTCCTTTGTAATAGTCGCGAAGTTCTTCACTTAGGCTTTTGCAAGAGTTATGACTACTATAGGAGGCATGTTTTTCTCTTTTCATTTCTTTCATTATTTTTCTTCTTTCTTCCTCTCTTATTTTCTTTCTTTCATCTTGACATATTTCTTCCACTCTTTTTTTTTTTCCTTTTTCTTTTCTCTCTTGTTTTTCTTTCCATAACTTGAGGGAACTCAACTCATCTAAGATTCTAGATAAAGGGTCTTTATGACTAGTACCCTTGCCATTAACACTAGATGAATGATGACTCATGTTGGTTCCTAAGTTGTGGTTCTTTCTTGTTGGAGGTTTGAAAACAAAAGGTAAAAGAAACTATGGTTGAAACTAGCCAAATAAACACTAAAAGAGGTGTGAAAGATAAGGTAAAAAACTAATGGGTAAAAGGAAAACTATCTAGGCGTTTGACAATGGAAGGTAAAGGAAATAAGCTATGAAAGTAAGCAAGAAATGTAAACTAGGTGAATCCTAAGAGTGTTTGGATGTCCACATTCAAGGTTCCCAACAAAACACTCACTATCCTAAGGAAAAATTGCCTAAAATTATTACACACAAATGGAAGTTTGGTAACCTATTGGAGGCTCCCAACACACTTCCAATGAAAGGCCTTTTGTTACAAAACTTTAAAGCAATGAAGGTAAGTAAATTGCAAATTACAAAATTACAAAACGGTCCTCAATTTTGGTGGTTGTTCTCTCTTTGGTGATTCACTCAATTTGGAGTGCTTCTTAGTCCAATAGCTCTTAAGGTGGTTGGCCCCTTGCTTCTGGACTCAAATTCTTCAAGGGATGGCACCAATCCTCCTTCCAATTCCCTATATGGAAACCCACAAACAAGGAAACAAAGAGACAGGCAATAACCAAAGACCAAAAAAAAAATGAAATGAAAGCTAAACCAATGGAGTTTTAACAAGACAATTTTTCAAGGATTATTCAACATTTAAAGCAATGAAAAAGACATAGAAGCAAGCTAGGACTCAAAGAGAAACTTAGAATGGCTCTAGAGTAGAGTAAAAAAACTGAAAAAAAGACTCAACAAACCTCTAGCTTTGGCACTTGTCTTCACACTAATTTTCAATTGAAATTTCCAATTATAGAATAAATTTTGAGCCAAAACAACAAGCACACTTCCCTTTCACCTTTTTTTTTTCTGGATACTGATTTTCCTGCCAACTTGTGTGATTTTTCGTATTTTTTCCTTTTATCCAAATCACTTGTTTCTTTTTTTATAACTTTTTTCCAGATTTCTAGAAAATTCAGTAAAAATTTCAGCTCAAAATTCGAAGTAACCAATTCTCAGTAATTTTAACAAGTTTGTATGTCCAAGCTGCCAGCACCAGCGATTTGTTTCTTTAAGCATGGTATATTGATTGCCTTGGGCTTACTTTCAACCTTCCTATGTATGTTGAACTCACTAGGATTGTTTACCACAGTTTTAGGAGTTCAATATTCACTTAGGATCAACATTTCAGCCAGCAATTCAATCACCAAAACTCAAATTCACAATAGACACAATCATAAGGAAACCTAAAAGTTCAAGAAAAGGTTCACAATCAAAGACTCTCTAAGAATTTTGCATGAACATGTTAAGGACTAATTAACATGAAAGATTTGACTCAAATCAAATAATAGGCTAAAAAAATTTCATACACTCATGAACAAATGAGTTAGACAAAGAAACAAGAAAATAAAATTCAGCACAACATAAGAAATCTTATGTGACAAGTTTCATGACTAGACATGACTTCTATGACAAAACTACAATAGGTGAACAAGTCACTCTAGATTTTTGAGGTTTTATTCAACTTTAATATTTTTGTAAGAATTTTATGGTTTAGGTTTCAGCCACAAAAAATAACAAGACAAAACTCAAAGGAACCTAAACTTAACACAATTCATGGTTCAAGAACAAGAACAAGAAATTTGAACCATAGAAAATCAAATCTAGCTTCTATAGCAAGTTTAATCGGTGGAAACTCTAAAGAATCATGTTAACAACATTTAGAACAAGACATGTGAGGAGATACATGGAGAAAAATGAAGAAACAACAATGGAAGAGAAGGTAAAGAAAAAAAATTAATGGAGGTTTAAGGAGCACCTACTTGAAGTTCTTGTGCTCTTATTACCACTTGATGGAAGCTTGCTTGGGGCTTCTATGGAGGCTGAATCTTTGAGCTTCAATGAGGTCCTTTAATGGTAATTTTCCACCATGGAGATGCAGCGGAAGACAAAGGAGAAGAGGTGAGAGGAGGCGCCATCCACTAGGGAATAAGCCATGGAAGAAGGAGCTTCACCACCAAGATGAGCCTTGGATAAGAAGCTTGGAGAGGATGCTTCAATGGAGGAAAAGAAAGAGGGAGAGAAAAAGAGAGAGGGGAGCACGAAATTGAAGGAAGAAAAAGGGAGAGAAGTTGAACTTAGAGTTGTGTCTCACAAGACTCTCATTCATCAAAGTTACAACAAGTGTTACACATGCTTCTATTTATAGACTAGGTAGCTTCCTTGAGAAGCTTTCTTGAGAAAACTTCCTTGAGAAGCTTCTTTGAGAAAACTTCCTCGAGAAGCTAGAGCTTAGCTACACACACCCCTCTCATAACTAAGCTCACCTCTTTGAGAAACTTCCTTAAGAAGATTCCTAAAGAAGCTAGAGCTTAGCTACACATACCTCTCTAATAGCTAAGCTCACCTCCTTGAGATGAGAAGCTAGAACTTAGCTACACACCCCCTATAATAGCTAAGCTCACCCCATGACAAAACATGAAAATACAAAAAAAGGTCCTTACTACAAAGACTACTCAAAATGCCCCGAAATACCAGGCTAAAGCCCTATGCTACTAGAATGGCCAAAATACAAGGCTCAAACGAAGGAAAAACCTATTCTAATATTTACAAAGATAAGTGGGCTCATACTTAGCCCATGGGCTCAAAATCTACCCTAAGGCTCATGAGAACCCTAGGTTCTTTCGTTGGGTCTCTAGCCCAATCTACTTGGAGTCTTCTACCCAATGTCTTTGTGGGATAGGATTGCATCAACATGGGTAAAAAGGGGCATGATTCTTTCAAGGAATACGCCCAAAGGTGGAGGGATCTAGCAGCTCAAGTGGCGCCCCCAATGACGGAAAAGGAGATGATAACAATGATAGTAGACACGTTACCGGTGTTCTACTATTAGAAAATAGTGGGTTACACACCTTCAAGCTTTGTGGATTTAGTTTTCACCGGCGAAAGGATCAAAGTGGGTCTGAAAAGAAGCAAATTTGATCATCCTGCTTTGACAAATAAAAAGCCTAGGGCAAATGAAGAGAATGAGAAGGAAGGATGAACCTATGCTGCGACTGCCATTCCTACATGGCCAAATTTCCCACCAGTTCAACAATGTCATTACTCAGCCAATATCAGCCCTTCTCATTACCCATCACCCTATCAACCAAGAACCCTAAATCAGCCACAAGGCTCGCCTGCCGCACGTCCAATACCTAACACCACCCTTAACACAAGCCAAAACACCAACTAGGGAAGGAAATTTCCAGTAAAGAAGCCTGTAGAATTCACCTCAATTTCGGTGTCATATGCTAACTTGCTCCCATATCTACTCGATAATGCAATGGTCACCATAACCCTAGCCAAGGTTCCTCAACCTCCATTTTTTTGAGGATACGACTCGAACGCGACATGTGCTTATCATGGAGGAGTCTCGGGGCATTCCATTGAGCATTGTATGACCTTGAAGCATAAGGTGCAAAGTCTAATTGATGCGGGCTGGCTAAAATTTGAGGAGGATAATCGCTTGTGAATTCGGATCTTGGCAAGCGACTTTATGCATGGGGCAGTTTGAAGTTTGTTGTTAGATGCCTCCAATGATTCATTAGGATTTTCAAGTTTATGCCATTACTGTAAACAACAGTCACAATGCTAATAATATGGATAAATTTGACATTCTTGTCTCTCATTCTCTCACAAGTTCTCACATGTTGGGTCGAAAACCTGAAAGGACAACCTAAGAAAAAATTAAGGTTGATATAAAATAAAAAAGTATAATAAAAAACAATCAGGGGCGTGTTATTAAGGTTTTGTCCAAAAAATCCAAACTACAAAGGGATCTAAGTCAAGATTTGAAATGACACATGGCCATTTTTCAACATCCCAGACACTAATTCATCCCTTGTTACCCCCCTCTGAGCCAAAGCATATTTCTTTTCTAAAAACAGAAAAAAAAAAATACCAAAAGCAAAATAGCAACCCTTAGTGGGAACCACCGCTAAACTAGCGGGAAGAGCAATGCAAAGAAAACATGCATGATGTTGGGCAACAATAAAAAGAAAAGAAAAGAAAATCCGCCAAAGGCGAGTGAAGGAAAAGGAAAACAAAAAAAAAGAAAAGAGAGATAAGATCTCCAGATTTTACAAGAAAGGCGCAAAAGTGCAATGGAAGATTAATGTATGAGACAAAAGGAGTAGAGCCCAGCCTAAAAGGTACAAGAAAACACTCTTGAGGTTCTTACTCAATATAACCCTCAAACTCTCTTTGAGCCTATCTAATCCTTTCTTTCATAGCCCTCTTACCCCTAACCACGTTACAAGCCCAATAAGGCCCATGTGGATCAAGGAATGACTAATTTTGCTTTTAAGTTGGGATTCTGGAATGGAACCCGCACACGCTTGTGATTGTTAATATATATATACATAAAAAGAAAGGAAAACCCCTAAGGTCCACACTTGCACATTTGAGAAGAAAACTCATTCCACTAGGAGCTCGTGGAAAATGCCCAAAGACAATTGTGATAGTAGGGTACATCTGATGTTAGTCACTCGTGCAAACTCCTTTAGGATTCCTTTCGAATCCAAGGGTAGCTTCGTTATAAATTCTTTCAAGATCAACCCTTGCCATTGAGTATCAGTGGGATCAGCAGACCTATGGCATCACTCTATGACCTTAGATCAAGAAAGTTTCACTTGGTCATATACCAAAGTGTAACAATCCATCGCCACCCTTCAATAGTGCATGCGATTGGTCCTAAAGTGATGCAATCCTACCCTGCAAGGGCATTGGATAGAAGACTCTAAGAAGATTGGGCCAGAGATGCAAGAGAAGGCCCTAGGGTTCTCATGAGCCTTAGGGTAGATTTCGGGCCCATGGGCTAAGTATGAGCCCGCTTATCTTTGTACATATTAGATTAATGTTTCATTATTTTTTCGCCTTGTATTTTGGACTCCATAATATAGGTAAGGTACCCTAGAAATGTAGGATTTTTCAGCCCTTGTATTTTAGGGCACCTAGACTAGTTTTTGTATTAGGGGTAGTTTTGTAATTTCACATGCATTAAGTGAATATTTGATGTGTGTGTTGGAAAATTAATTTAATTGAATTGGGAGAAGCTCAATCCAATTAAATTTTAGAGGGGGAGGTGAGCATTTGCTTGCTACACCCCATTGCCACATCATATAGTCACACTTTGTGTATGTCCTTCATGCTTTACATGCCTCATGACACCTAAGCACACTTAGTGGAGAATCTTGGGCTTGATCTTAGATTAGTGGGCTGAACCATAACTAAAATTCACTAATCATAATTAGTGAAATTTTGGCTCCAAAATTTGGCTCCACAAATTCAATTTCAAATCCAAGTGAAATTTGAATAGAAATTCAAATTTCCCTCCAATTTTGTGTGACAATTAGGCTATAAATAGAGGTCATGTGTGTGCATTTTTTTCAACTTTGATCATTTGAAAATTAAACTTCAGATTTCAGAGCTCTTTTAGAGCACAAAATTTTGTGCTCTTGTCTTCCTCTCTCTTCATTCATCTCCTTCTTCCTCCAAGCTCTTATCCATGGCCTCCTATGGTGGTGAGCTTCTTCTAGACTCATCTTCTCCTTGAAGTGGTGTCTCCTCTCTCTCTTCCTTCTCCATTCCGCTGCCATTCATCTTCCAAGAAGCAAAAGAATTCATTGATGAAGAAGATCCTAGGCCTACAAGCTCCAATGGAGCTTACACCATAAAGCCTTATCTTTCTTTTGTTGTGCAGAATAATTGAAGTTTTTAAAAGGAAAGGGAGAAAACCCTTGGATCAACATTTCAAATTGATTGATTAAATGTCAAACAGCTCCATTGCCGCCACTCCAAAAATTGTCAAGTGACTAAGTCGAACAGAACATACACTCTGAGGGAACTCCCAAAGAGATTTGCAAAAGATAGGATGAGGTTGCATGAGTTATCACATCTTTAAAAAAAACGAAGATAGTCAATCTGTGTTTTCCACAAAAAAAGGAAAAAATCAAATCAAAATCAAAATCACAAAAAAAATAGGAAAGAATGTCATGAACATTGTACAATTTTCCATTGAATTGCATTGTTGCATACAAAGCCTGCATTTAAGATGACAAAGCATGCATCTACATCCCAAACAAAAAATCATCTTCATAAGTGCATAAACTTCTCTATATATACCAATTTCTTGGATCTAATGTCCTACCTTGTGAGGATGAGAGGCCCTCTCAAAGAGTCAACCTCTTGCTTTCTCATAAGGTTAAGCCCTTTAGTACTAGTACCTATTGGCTTGTTTCATAGGACTCAAAGTCCTCCATCCTTATGCATTCAAGACGACAAAGTCTTCATTTGCTTTTCAAAGACTGTTAAAGTCTTCTTTGCCTTCCAGAGACAATCAAGTTCGTTGGCACGCAAAGAAAAATTATGGTCATCTACCCCTTTTCAAAGAATTCAATGTCTTTCAATCAAGACTATTAAAGTTTTCTTTGCCTTCCAGAGACAATCAAGTCGATTGGCACGTACAGACAAATTATGGTCATTTGCCCCTTTTTGAAGACTTCAATGTCTTTCGATCAAGATTATTAAAGTCTTCTTTGCCTTCCAGAGACAATCAAGTTCATTGGCTCACAAAGACAAATTATGGTCATTGTTCGCTGGTTCCGGCAAGTGCACCGGATCACACAAGTAGTATAAAACGGTAAGAATCGAGTATCGAACACTCGGGGAACTTGTGTTATTTGGTAAGCTATTTTAGCAAATAGGTGTCTAGTGTGTAAAGGTAAGTGTGAATATGAACAGGTGTATAAACTATCTATGCAAAAAGAAAGAAAATCACGCGAGAGAAATGATGTGTAAAAACAAGTAGAGAACACGTTGGTCTTCCTAATAGGTGCCTGATGCTAAAAAGATATTCTCTATCTAACAATGCTCATGTGTTCTTATGGTGTCTCCTGTGATACTAAACCCCGATTTCTCATGATAGTTTAGCGTAATCTTGATCAAGCATCGTCCGTAGATTCCTCTTCTAAGACTAAACTCAACCAGGACCACATTAAGACACACATACTCAACTAAATTATCGCACCCCGATTCCTCGTGAAATCATGACAACTCATCCTTGCACTATCAAGGACTTTAGAGTCAGACCAGTTTCCACTGTTGAATGACCCTAACAAAGCATGCATCTACGTGATCAAGGTAAAGGCATACTGGAATGAAAAGCAGATAGCACAAAGAACACACAAAACATCATTAAATAGATAGAAATATATTTACATCAGGTACCTACAAGGAAGATCCAACAGAGGATTTAGCTTTCCATACCATGAAGCCTTCTTAAAAACAAAGAGAAGAACAAGATGAAAGATTGCAAAAATACAAGTGGTGAGGATGTCTCATTCACCTCTAGGATCTCACAATCACTCACAAACTTATCTCAAGCTCTCAAACCTTCTCCTACATCAGCACACTTTATTCTTTTCTTTTCTTCTTTTTTTTAACATACAACTTATTTGTTGTGTGTGCTGATGCTTTCTCTCTTTGTTTGCATCTCAATTAGTTCCACTCCCCCAAATATGGGGTAAATTTTGCCTTGAACCATATGCTCTCGTAGAATCTAAGCAAGGTATCAGGAGATATTTATTTAAGTTCAGGGTTCAAATTTTTGACAATATCATTCAGCTCAAAAAGGGTACAAAGGATATAATTATCATTCAAGGTAAGCTATTTGGTCAAAAGGCTTGTGTATGTAAAATCATGGCCTTCATCATGTTCTAATTTATACATATTATTCTAAAATTCAAAGATTCATGCAAATATTATTACTCACAGCTAGTCGTTCACTCACAGTTTAAGGTTACACTCTCACCAGTTTTGGTTCAAGCTTTTCTTTCACAATCAATCTGTCTACTGACTAACAATTCTAATTGCAAGTTCATATTCTTGTTCTTTCTTTGTCTAACATACACACTTGCTCAAACTCATGATAAGAAACACAAACTCCATCACAATCATGCACTCAATTTAAAATAAAAACATACAACTATTTTCATAAGTCAATAAAAGTGCTACACTGCTATATCATTAAAAACCAAGTTCAACTGTTCAAAATACTTCAAAATAAGAAAACCAACGATTTATAAATAAAACTAACAAAAAGGAATTACTGTACTAAGACCATAATTAAAATAATAATAAATCAAAAAGCAAAAAGTATCATCAGGAATCAAAATTCCTGTGACTGGTCCTGGGTGTCCTGTGTCTGACCATCCTCCTCATCTGTCAATTGAAGCACTAGAGTAGTTGGAGGAGAAGTGTCCACAGCTAGGACTGGCATAGTCAGGTCCTCTGGCATCTGTAGAAGAGGAGTGGAGGGGTCTGTTGTAGGCTGAGGTGAGGGTAGGTTTACCACTGGTGCAGAAGGCTCTAAAGTAGGCTCAAGGGATCGCTCAGGAGTGACAACAGCTACCTGTCTCACCTGTGTCTCCTCTGCCTCTTCTCCTATATCAAATGGCTCTGGGATGGTGGCCTCAGATGACTCATCCTCCATAAGCTGAGGTACCTGGGTTGTGGGACCTTCGTCTTCCCTGTGAAGAGAAGGTTGGGTCCCGGGCCAGGCTACCATCTCATTAAACTGCTCTATTAAAGGGATAGAGTCTGGAGGTGCCACCATCTGTAAACTTTGCAATAAAATGATCTATCCTTGATGAATGCTCTGAAGCATAGCTTCAAAATGCTGAAAATTTGTCTGAACTGGGACAGAAGGGGTTGCTGAAGTGGATGCTAGAATAGGAGCTCCAAAAGTAGAAGGAAGCTCAACTGGCCTTGCCCTTGCCCTCCTAGCCCCTTTGATAGAGACTGTTAGATCCTCGGGGTTCCAACAGTTCTTCCTAATGTAGGCCAGGTTAATGACCGGGCTCAGGCACTCAAAAGTGAGGCTATTAGAGACAACCCGTCTGGCTCTACATAATGCGGTGATTAGAGCAGGGAACTCAAGTCTAGAGGTGTTAGACTGTCAAGATGAACCCTCGGCCAGGTATGCATAAGGCAGTCTCTATCTCTTTGTAGTCTGTGGGCAACCTGCAGTATTTAGAGTAAGCGGGTAAGGTCTCCCCCTAAGATAATATCACAGGTGTTTCTAAAAATGTGTTGAGACTGTCAGCATCAATCTTCACCAAATGACCTCTGACTCTGGACTGCTTTGGTGGACGCTCCTCAGAATTGTATTAATTTGCATAGAACTCTTTCACCAAAGCCAGGTCTATGCTCCCATCGACTAAATTGGTGAGGCGTTTATGGAAATTACGCCTCTCCAATTCAGCCCTAAAGTCATCTAGCTCAGTGTGATAGAGCTCTACCTTCCTTTAAGGTAAAATGCTTCTCCCCAAAACATTATTTGTGTATCTGGTCCAAGCATCTAATGAAGAGAATCTCCTTGTGTCATACTGAGATGTGGGCCTTGTACCAATGCTCTTTCTCTTTCTGGAAGTCATCTGCAGACAAAGGAACCAAACAATTAATCAGGACACAAGTTATTCAAATTTTAAAAACTGAAAAATAAAACTGAAAAAGACACTGGCCGCTTAGCGAGACATGGTCCGCTTAGCTGGCCTTTGTGTAAAAACACTACCGCTTAGCGACATGTAAAGCCGTTTAGCGGAAGTTGCAGAATTTTAGCTTCTACAGAATTAGCTTAGCAGAAAAACGCCCGCTAAGTTGAACATCTGCCGCAAGGATATGTGCTAAGCTCCTTAAAGGCTGCACTTAATGGCACCAAATCTTCAAAAATTCACTAAGTGTTGGGAGCTTAGCGAGCGAAGCTCGGTTAGCTTAGTGGATGTCGCAACCAATCGTGCTTGGCCTAGGAAAGCTCGGCTTAGTGCGCGGCTATCACCAAAAAAAAGTTGGTTAAGTTACCTAGGCTTAGCGATTCAGCCTCGCTTAGCCATAGGTAGTTCAGCAAGAGGATGAGTGTTCATCCTCAAAAGATGAACTCGCTTAGCGTGGTAAGCGCGCTTAGTGTGTTCTTCAGAGAATGCTTACATACAATGAGTATTGATGAACTCCCTTCGTGAAGCATGCTCGCTTAGCTAGTTCATCATGTTTTCCAGGAAACACAGAAAATGCAGCTCATTTTCTTGCACTTTTCAAGCCTCTAAAAGGCATATTAGACATGCAATGTGTGCATCAAACTCAATACAGTATACAAGCGAAAGGGTGATGAGTGGAAAACCGCTTTCAAGAACAAGTTTGGTTTGTATGAATGGCTAGTGATTCCTTTTGGGATCAGTAATGCACCAAGCACCTTTATGAGGCTTATGCATCATGTCTTAAGGGATTTCATAGGTAGATTTGTAGTTGTTTATTTTGATGATATTTTAGTGTACAGTAGGAGCCTAGATGATCACTTAGGACATCTTAGGCAAGTTCTTTCAGTCCTTAGGAAAAACACCCTCTATGCAAATATAGAGAAGTGTACTTTTTGTGTAGATAATATAGTTTTCTTAGGGTTTGTAGTTGGTAGAAATGGGGTCCAAGTGGACCCTGATAAAATCAAGGCCATCCAAGAATGGCCCACCCCAAAAAGTGTGGGAGATATTAGGAGCTTCCATGGGTTAGCAAGCTTCTGTAAAAGGTTCATTCCTAATTTCTCTACAATTGCATCACCTCTCAATGAGATAGTGAAGAAGAATATGGCATTTACCTGGGGTGAAAAACAAGAACAAGCCATTGCTTTGCTTAAAGAAAAGCTTACTAAGGCACCTGTTCTAGCTCTTCCTGACTTTTCTAAAACTTTTGAGCTAGAATGTGATGCCTCTGGAGTGGGAGTTGGAGCTGTATTGTTATAAGGTGGGCACCCTATTGCTTATTTTAGTGAAAAACTTCATAGTGCCACCCTCAACTACCCCACCTATGATAAAGAGCTTTATGCCTTAATAAGAGCCCTCCAAACTTGGGAACATTACCTTGTTTCCAAGGAATTTGTCATTCACAGTGATCATCAATCACTTAAGTACATTAGAGGGAAAAGCAAGTTAAACAAGAGGCATGCAAAATGGGTAGAGTACCTAGAGCAATTTCCATGTTATCAAATACAAAAAGGGAACAACAAATGTGGTAGTTGATGCCCTTTCTGGGAGACACACATTGTTTTGCTCCCTAGGAGCCCAAATTTTAGGATTTGATCATATTTGGGACTTGTATGCTTTAGATGAACATTTCTCTCCCATTTACGAGAGTTGTGGGAAAAAGGCCCAAGATAGATTCTATTTGGCTTAGGGGTATGTGTTCAAAGAGGAAAAACTTTGCATACCCCAAGGATCCATTAGGAAATTACTTGTGAAAGAGAGCCATGAGGGTGGGCTCATGGGCCACTTTGGGATAGACAAGACCTTTGTCTTACTCAAACAAAAGTTTTATTGGCCCCATATGAAGAAATATGTTCATAAGCATTGCACTAGGTGTGTGGCTTGTTTACAAGCCAAGTCTAGGGTGATGCCTCATGGGCTATACACGCCCTTACCCATCCCCTCTGCACCTTAGGTAGACACTAGTATGGACTTTGTCCCTGAGCTTCCTAGAACCCAAAAAGGTGTAGACTCTATCTTTATGGTGGTGGATAGGTTTAGCAAGATGGCACACTTTATACCATGCCACAAGGTGGATGATCCTTCTCACATCTCAAAACTCTTTTTCAGGGAAGTTGTGAGACTCCATGGTTTGTCTAGGACCGTTGTGTCAGATAGAGATGCTAAGTTCCTTAGCCACTTCTGGAAAACCTTATGAGCTAAGCTAGGAACTAAACTTCTTTTCTCTACCACTTGTCATCCACAAACTAATGGGCAAACAGAGGTAGTGAATAGGTCTTTATCCATCCTTTTAAGGGCTCTTCTGAAAGGCAACCACAAACTAATAGGCAAACAGAGGTAGTGAATAAGTCTTGGGATGAGTATCTTCCTCATGTAGAATTTGCCTACAACAGGGGGGTTCATAGAACCACCAAGCAATCCCCTTTTGAGGTTGTCTATGGGTTCAATCCCCTAACACCGTTAGACCTCATTCCCTTCCCACTGGACACTTCTTTTATACATAAAGAAGGGGAATCTAGGTCAGAGTTTGTAAAGAAGTTGCATGAGAGGGTTAAGAACCAAATAGAGAACAAAACAAAGGTGTATTCAACTAAAGGCAATAGAGGAAGAAAAGAGCTAGTTCTTAATGACAGTGACTGGGTTTGGCTCCATCTTAGGAAGGATAGATTCCCTACTAAAAGGAAATCCAAGCTTAGCCCCAAAAGGGATGGACCTTTTCAGGTTTTGGAGAGGATCAATAACAATGCCTATAGGTTGGACCTCCCAGAAGAGTATGGAGTCAACACCACTTTTAACATTTCTGATTTAATTCCTTTTGTAGGTGGAGCTGATATTGAGGAGGAGGAACTAACTGATTTGAGGTCAAATCCTCTTCAAGGGGAAGGGGATGATGCAATCCTCCCTAGGAAGGGACCAGTCACTAGAGCCATGAGCAAGAGGCTCCAACAGGATTGGGCTAGAGCTGCTGAAGAAGGCCCTAGGGTTCTCATGAACCTCAGGGTAGATTTCTGAGCCCATGGGCCAAGGTTGGGTCCAATTATCTTTGTACATATTAGACTAGGATGTCATTATATTTGATCCTTGTATTTAGGGCTCCATAATGTAGGTAGGGTACCCTAGAAATATAGGATTTTTCAGCCCTTGTATTTTAGGACACCTAGACTAGTTTTTGTATTAGGGGTAGTTTTGTAATTTCACATGCACTAAGTGAATATTTGATGTGTGTGTTGGGAAATAAAATTTAATTGAATTGGTAGAAGCCCAATCCAATTAAATTTTAGAGGGGGAGGTGAGCATTTGCTTACTACACCCCATTGTCACATCATATAGTCACACTTTGTGCATGTCCTTCATGCTTTATATGCCTCATGACACCTAAGCACACTTAGTGGAGAATCTTGGAATTGATCTTGGATTAGTGGGCTGAACCATAACTAAAATTCACTAATCATTATTAGGAGTGAATATGAAATTTAGTCCCTGAGATTGTAACCAGTTTGCATATTAGTCCTTAACTTAAATTTTAATTCAAAATAGTCCCTATCTTTATATTCGTTATGCAAATAAGTCCTTGCCGTTACATTCGAAGGTAACGTCGTTAATGAGATGCATTGTTGGCAATTATAGTGCCACGTAGACTAACCAATGTGACACTATTGTTGGTAGTATTGCAAAATAGTCCTTCTTCTTCACTGTGCTTCTTCTTCGTCATCCTTCACTCAACCACTGTGCTTCTTCTTCGTCATCCTTCATCTTCTTCTTCTCCCTCTCCCTCTCCCTCTCTCCCCTTCCCAATGTCATCTCTTCATCTTCTTCCCGGTGCCACCACCACCCTCAACTCCGCATTCCTCCTCCACCCTCATTCTCCCCTCTTCCCCTCCAAAACCCTAACCCCCAAAAAACCCAAACCCCCCTCTGCCCTCCTCTAGTGGAATTGCAAACCAAAACCCCAACCCAAACCCTTTTGCAGAACCTATTGGTGTACCTTGGGCATAAAAAAGTCGCAGGAGTTTGCCTTCATAATTTCCCTCAATCTTGAAGCAAGAAATTGTTCCATCCTGTTGTAACCACTTTCAGATTTCTTAATTGACCATCGTCTTGTTCAAGCATCTCAGGAGAGAATAGACGAGGACTTCCGAGCATCATATAATTGCTTGCTTCGCTGTGTCTCTCTTATCCGCATTATCAAAATAGTCCTTCAGCTCACCAAAATCATCCCTAATACCAAAACTGCTGACCTTAGAAATAGATGAAGTTTGCTCAGCAGTTTGTTTAAGGCTTCAGATTTTATGTGGTTACGCTGCAATTTTGGTTATGTGTGAACTCTGGCTCTTGATCCATTTCACATTGGTAAATTTAGGATTCAGCTTTCCAAATTGGTTGCACCCTCTAATGTCTACTGTAGATAAATCAGGAAATGAAAGAAGAATTTTTTTCTAGCATGCCAGCAGTACTCCACATTATTTCCCTATTGCTTGGTTTGATTTAGGAAAAAAAAAAAAAGAAAAAGAGTTGAATGTGAAATGATTTTTAAGATGTTTGATAAAAGAAAAAATAAAAGGCAAGAAATGTAAAAGTTGTCTGTTCTCTTATTTGATTATGCAGAAAGTATAGGAAAAAAATGTGCATACAATGACATAATTATTCCTTGTAAAAAATAGACGTGTGTAAAAGTAAGGATAATTTGGTATTTAATTGTATAAATAACAATAATATAATTATTTTAATAAAATTTAATTAATCATTTAATTTAATAGTTTGTTCGTTAATTATGCTTAATTAAACATATAATAATATTCGTATTTGTAATTTAAAAAATTAGTTATAATTAATTTAAATAAAGTAACAAGAAACAAATTAATCTAGTAGCGAGAAATTCTTGCATCGGTACAAACCCAATACATTACTCTTTAGCATAATCAATAAAAAATTAGCATGCCTTGAGACCTTTTTGTAAAACCTTACAGTAGCTCCTTCTTACTCCATTTTCCAGAAACAAACTCCCCCCTCTCCACCTCCCCTTTCTTCCATCTCTCACCGGCAATCTCCCCATTCTCAATTTCACTTCTCCGTGACATCATCACCGGCTTCTCCGGCGGCACAAACTCTCCATTCTCCAGCTCACACCCCAAGGTCCCTAGTTGAGCAAGTCAGAAGAAGGGTCGAGCGCGAACGAAGATCGAGAAGCACAGAGAGAGAACCATGGCTTCAAAAGAAAGAACATTTGTGTTTCTTTAGATTTTTCAATTTAGTCCTTGCCACATGGGATTGCTGACATGGACTCAAACTTGCCACATTGGGTTGCTTACGTGGACTGAGGTTTGTCAAATAGACATTTGACTAACGGAACAAATTAGATTTTAACAGCAAGGACTTATTTGCATAACGGATGTAAAGATAGGGACTATTTTGAATTAAAATTTAAGTTAAGGACTAATATGCAAACTGGTTACAATCTCAGGGACTAAATTGCCTATTCGCTCCATAATTAGTGAAATTTTGGCTCCAAAGTTTGGCTCCACAAATTCAATTTCAAATCCAAGTGAAATTTGAATAGAAATTCAAATTTCCTTCCAATTTTGTGTGACACTCAGGCTATAAATAGAGGTCATGTGTGTGTATTTTTTTCAACTTTGATCATTTGAAAATTAAACTTCAGATTTCAGAGCTCTTTTAGAACATAAAATTTCGTGCTCTTCTCTTCCTCTCCCTTCATTCATCTCCTTCTTCCTCCAAGCTCTTATCCATGGCCTCCTATGGTTGTGAGCTTCTTCTAGACTAATCTTCTCCTTGAAGTGGCGTCTCCTCTCTCTCTTCCTTCTCCATTCCACTGCCATTTATCTTCCAAGAAGCAAAGGAATCCATTGATGAAGAAGATCCTAGGCCTTCAAGCTCCAATGGAGCTTACATCATACGTGATCAAGGTAAAGGCATATTGGAATGAAAAGCAGATAGCACAGAGAACACACAAAACATCATTAAATAGATAGAAATATATTTACATCAAGTACCTACAAGGAAGATCCAACAGAGGATTTAGCTTTCCCTACTAGGAAGCCTCCAACAGAAGAACAAGATGAAAGATTGCAAAAATACAAGTGGTGAGGATGTCTCCTTCACCTCTAGGATCTCACAATCACTCACAAACTCATCTCAAGCTCTCAAATCGGCTCCTGCTTCAAGCTCTGGTCTCTGCAGATCTTCACACAGCAAAAATCTCTCAACACTCTCTGGAACTTAGACCTTTCTCTCTCTAGAAACCCTATGGATGCAAAGCTCTAAATCCCAGTCCAAACTCTCTTCACAAAATCTGATTTCAGGCTTAAATAGGTGGCCTTGTTCGTGCTCATGCGCTTAGCGCACTTAGGACCGCTTAGCGCACGTTAGTGATTTTTGGCTTAGCGCATCTTTCTCGCTTAGCGGATGAACTAAAGCGGTGCGCTTAGTGAGATGAAGCGGTGTGCTTAGCGAACCTGTACAACTCATCTTCTTCCAGAGTCTTCCTCGCGCTTAGCCCAGGAGTGTTGCGCTTAGTAGATGCTCGCTAAGCCAACAGATTGGCTTAGCGAGAAGGTGAAAAACAACATTTTCCAAAGCTTGCCTAATTAACCTGAAATTGAGAGAAAATGATTATTAAACACACAAAATGAAAATACTAAGTACTTATTACCTATACTTAACAAAAAGTACTTATAACGCTACAAAATAACCATAAATTGCAAAAGTTTGATACAATTTATACAAGTTTTATACACAAAAGTTAGTCGTTTTCACTGACTAACAGTCATATGCCCCTTTCCAAAGACTTCAATGTCTTTCGATCAAGACTATTAAAGTCTTCTTTGCCTTCCAGAGACAATCAAGTCCGTTGGAACACAGAGACAAATTATGGTCATATGCCCCTTTTCGAAGACTTCATTGTCTTTCAATCAAAACTATTAAAGTCTTTTTTGCCTTCTAGAGACAATCAAGTCTGTTGGCAAGCAGAGACAAATTACGGTCATCTGCCCATTTTTGAAGACTTCAATGTCTTTCGATCAAGACAATAAAGTCTTCTTTCCCTTCCAAAGACAATCAAGTCTGTTGGCATGTAGAGACAATCATGGTCATCTGCTTTTGTTTGTTTTGAAGACTATTACAGTCTTCCTTGCCTTCCAGAGACAATCAAGTCTGTTGGCATGCGGAGACAATCATGGTCATCCGCTTTCATTGTTTTTAAGACTATCATAGTCTTTTGTCTTGTAGAGACAATCGAGGTCATCTGCTCCTTTACATTTTGAAGACGACAATGTTTTCAAAAGGTGACAATGCCTTCATTTACATTTTGAAGACAACAATGTCTTTTGATGTAACTCCATGTGGAGCTTAGGCCTTGGATCTTCTTCATCAATGGATTCCTTTGCTTCTTGAGGTCTGATTGCAGAAAAATGGGGAAGGAGAAAGATGAATGGAGACGCCACTTCAAGTAGAATATGAGTCTAGAAGAAGCTCACCACCATAGGAAGCCATGGATAAGAGCTTGAAGGTAGAAGAAGATGAATGAAGGGAGAGGAAGAGAAGAGCACAAAATTTTGTGCCTCTAAAGAAGTCTGAACTTTGAAGTTTAATTCTCAAATGATCAAAGTTCAAAAAAAATGCTCACACATGACCTCTATTTATAGCCTAAGTGTCACACAAAATTGGAGGGAAATTTGAATTTCAATTCAAATTTCACTTGAATTTGAAATTGAATTTGTGGAGCCAAATTTTGGAGCCAAAATTTCACTAATTATGATTAGTGAATTTTAGTTATGGTTCAACCCACTAATCCAAGATCAATTCCAAGATTCTCCAATAAGTGTGCTTAGGTGTCATGAGGCATGTAAAGCATGAAGGACATGCACAAAGTGTGACTATATGATGTGGCAATGGGGTGTAGTAAGCAAATGTTCCCCCTCTAAAATTTAATTGGATTGGGCTTCTACCAATTCAATTAAATTTATTTCTCAACACACACATCAAATATTCACTTAGTGAATGTGAAATTACAAAACTACTCCTAATACAAAAACTAGTCTAGGTGCCCTAAAACACAAGGGCTGAAAAATCCTATATTTCTAGGGTACCCTACCTATATTATGGAGCCCTAAATACAAAGACAAAAAAATAATGAAATCCTAATCCAATATGTACAAAGATAAGTGGACCCAACCTTGGCCCATTGGCTCAAAAATCTACCCTAAGGTTCATGGGAACCCTCGAGCCTTCTTCAACAGCTGTAGTTCAATCCTCTTGGAGCCTCTTGCTCATGGCTCTGGTAACTGGTCCCTTCCTAGGGAGGATTGCATCATCTTCAAAAGGCAAAAATGCCTTCATTTACATTTCGAAAATGACAATGTCTTCAAAAGGCGACAATGCCTTCATTTACATTTCGATGATGACAATGTCTTCAGTCATTTCATGCTTTCAAAAGGCAACAATGCCTTCATTTACATTTCGAAGACGACAGTTTCTTCAGACATTTCATGCTGCTTGGACTTCCACTAGTGGCCAGTTGGATGGTGAGATCCCTCAAACGAAATTAGTGTCTTTATCTTTACTTCCCTTTTATTTCCAATAAAAGATAAGTAAAGAGGGGCAATTGTCATACCCTAATTTTGTCTGGGATGATCATTTGCAAACATTTGGATTCTTGCCAGCCGAATTGAGTTGCTGAACACTAATTGTCGTGCAATCCATAGGGTTTTGTGAGATTTCGGAAAAAAATGTGCAAAATATTCAAAATAAGGGCAAGAGGGTCACTTTTGGGCATTTTTCATCCCCTGGGCCCACTAAAAAGCTTAGGGATGAAGTAACCAACTCGCCTGGTCGAGCTAGGTTACTTCTGGAGGAAGCAAGAAGCTTGCCAAGGTGAGTTGCTGTGCAACCTCCACCCCTCATTTTCTTAAAATAAGCGTGAGGCGGCTGAAGGAAAGGGGTTCTAAGGTCCAGAGGTCCAGATTTGAGAACAAAGAAGAGAAAAAGAAGCTAAAACACCGTCAAATCGCGACTGTAATCGATTTCTATATCATTCTTCGGTCGTTCTTCGGTTGTTCTTCGTTCCTTGTCCGGTTAGTTTTTATTTTTAAGTTTTGAATTCACTCTATGAACCCTTAGGGGTCCTTTTTATTGTTTTGTGCATCTTCATCTCCTTCTCCTATCATCGATGATCACTTTTGTTTTGTAAAGTAAGTTTTAACCGATCGTTAGTACCACAACTTATCTTTAAGGGATTGAAGGTTAATAATAATAAAAAAAAACCAACTCATAAATTCTTCATTTCATCAAAAATCAAGAGATCGTTTCAAAGTCCAACACCTTAATGATTCTCTTCGCTTTTCAAACTTGAGAAGATTGTTTCAAGGTCCAACGCCTTAACAATTCTCTCCATTTTTCAAAAGTTTAAAACATCGTTTCGAGGTCCAACACCTTAAATGACTTTTGTTCGCAGTTAAAATCAATCTTTCAAAAAAGATAAAATCAATGTAACACACAAAATTTCAGACTCAGAACTACGTAGGTTTGATTTCCTCATCGCACCGGAGGATACGTAGGAGCAGGGGCAACACCCTTGTCAACCCCAAAAAGTAAAAAAAACATAAAAAGAGGAAAACATAAAAAATATGAAAAGGGAAAATGCACAATTTTGAAGTTATGACTTGCACACTCGATTAGAGGCTGTCGTCCCTTGTGACGGGCGCGTGGGGTGTTAATACCTTCCCCATACGTAAACAACTTCCGAACCCTCATTTTCAAAATATGCAAACCTTGGTCTTTTTGGTTTTTCTAACATTTTCCTCAAATAAACGTTGGTGGTGACTCCACTCATTTTGCTTCCTTGGAAGATGCTCCCTCAAGTCTCGCGTCGCCCTCCGGTCGAAGGGTAGGTTGCGACACCTATCTGTGAGAAAGAGATAAGCTTCATGCAACTGGAACATGGAAAGAAGACAGTATATACTAGGCATTGAAGATTTCTCAAACCTTATCACCCATATCGGCAATTAAAGAAAGCTTTTAATGGAAGCCAAGAGAATGAAAGTACACCAAAAAGCCTTAGGCTGAAATAAAGTTTATGATTGGGTAAAGGACATCGTAAGTATCTTTGGGAAGAACCCAAAGAAGGAATCATTTGAGAAGAACATATGGAAGAAAAGGTCAATATTCTTTGATCTTTCATACTGGTCTGATCTAGATGTACGACAATGTATAGACATAATGCATGTCATGAAAAATGTTTGTGATAGTTTAATTGGCACCATTAACATTAAAGACAAGACAAAGGATGGTTTGAAATGTCATCAATATTTGATTGACATGGGTATACGAGAGTAGTTGCATCCGATATCACAAGGTCAGTGAATGTATTTGCCCCCAACATGTCACACAATGTCAACAAATGAGGAAAAAAAGTTTTTGACAATGTTTGTAGAGTCTAAAAGTCCCACAAGGATACTCTTCAAATATCAAGAGCCTTGTATCTATCAATTACTTCAAATTGGTTGGCTTGAAGTCTCATGATTGTCACATGTTAATGCAACAACTATTGGCTTTAGCGATTCGCAGTAACTTGCCTGACAAAGTTAGGGTTGCCATTATCGCAGCCTACCCTTCAGCGGGAAGGCGAGGCGAAACAAAAAGTGTGTCTTCTCATGAAGAAAACACGTGGGAGTCGCCACCAACATTAATTCGAAGAAAACATTAGAAAAACCAAAACGACGAAGGTCTGCAAATTTTGAAAGTAAGGGTTCGGGAGTTGTTCACGCACGGGGATGGTATTAGCACCCCACTCGCCCGTCACAAGGGACAGTAGCCTTCAATTGAGTGTGCAAAACATGACTTCAAAATTGAGAATCGTTTAAGGCATTGAAAATAGAGAGAATCGTTTAAGGCGTTGAACTTTGAAACGATCTTTTGATTTTTGAAAAGAGGTGAAAGTCATTAAGGCGTTGGACCTTGAAGCAACCTCAAGTGATATTCGATAAAAAGAAAATAGTTATGATTTGGTTTTATCTTTATTTTTGTTTATTAACCTTCAATCTTTTTTAAAGATAACTTGCGGCCCTAATGATCGGTTAAAACTCACTTTACAAGAAGAATATGAGATTACTGATGTAGAACGATGTAGAAGTCGATTACGGTTGCAATTCGGTAGCACCCAGGCGAGCCAGAGGCTAGTCTAGGTGAGCCAGGGTTCAAAAAAGGCTTCAAATGACCCTTTTCCCCTCCATTTAGGTATTTTTCTTATTCTTGATCAAATCATTGAGTGATCATCTATTTCGCACTGTAACTGGCGACCAACATTGTAAGTTGACTAGCAAGGATCTAAAGATCAACAAATGATAATCCCCGGATGAAATTAGGGTATGACAGTTGCCCCTCTTTACTTATCTTTTATTGGAAATAAAAGGGAAGTAAAGATAAGGACACTAATTTCGTTTGAGCGATCTTGCAATTCGACCGGGAAACCAGCGAAAACCAAGGAAGCGAAACCGAGAAAACATAAGGGCATTGCAATCCTGTAGAGCGGAAGACATCTGAAGTTCTTCTATTTTTTCAAAGCATAGAAATAGAGGACGTCGAGTCTTATGAAGCACAAACAAGGACATTGAGTCCTATAAAAGACAAAAGATGTTGAAGTCTTTGAAATGTAAATGAAGACATTGTAGTCTTTTGAAAGCGTAAATGACTGAAGACATTGAAGTCTTTTGAAATGTAAATGAAGACATTGTAGTCTTGACAAAAGACATTGAAGTCTTTGAAAATGTAAAGAAGACATTGAAGTCTTGACAAAAGACATTGATAATCTTTGAAAAGTAAAGGAGACATTGAAGTCTCGACAAAAGACATTGATAGTCTTTGAAAAGTAAAGGAGACATTGAAGTCTTGACAAAAGACTCTGATAGTCTTTGAAATGTAAATGGCAGAAGACATTGAAGTCTCTGCAAGACAACGGACTTTGATGGTCTTTGAAAAGTAAAGGCAAAGGACTTTGAGTCCTATGAAAGCATAAAGATAGTACGAAAGATAAAGACAGAGGACATTGAGTCCTATGAAAGATAAATGTGAGGACTTTGAGTCCTATGAAAGCATAAAAGCGAGGACTTTGAGTCCTATGAAAGATAAAAGAGAGGACTTTGAGTCCTGTGAAAGATAAAGGCGAGGACTTTGAGTCCTGTGAAAGATAAAAACGAGGACTTTGAGTCCTGTGAAAGATAAAGGCGAGGACTTTGAGTTCTTTGAAAGATAAAATCGAGGACCTAGTCCTATGAAAGATAAAAGTGAGGACTTTGAGTCCTATGAAAGATAAAGGCGGTGACTTTGAGTCCTACAAAACAAGCCAATAGGTACTAGTACCAAAGGCGTCAACCTTACGAGAAAGCAAGAGATTGACTCTTTGAGAGGGTCTCTCATCCTAAAGAGAGGACATTTAGATTTGGGAAATTGGTATATAAAGAGAAATCTATGCACTTATAACCTAACATGATTTTTGGGATGCAGATGCATGCAACCTTCATCTTGAAATGTAGTAAAATGTAAAAGGTTTTGAATCATGAAAATTGTGTAATGCTCATGATATTCTTTCCTATTTTTGTGATTTTGATTTTGATTGATTTTTTCTTTTTGTGGAAAACACAGATTGGCTGTCTCTTTCTGAAAGACGTGATAACTCATGAGACCTCATCCTATCTCTTTGCAAATCTCTTCGGGGACTCCCTCAGAGTGTATGTTTTGTTTGATTTAGTCACTTGACAATTTTGGAGTGACGGCAATGGAGTTGTTTGACATTCAATCAATCAACCGAAATATTGATCCTAGGGTTTTCCCCTTTCCTTTTAAAAACTTTGATTATTCTGCACAGCCAAAAAACATAAGGCTTTGGGGATCGATTGTGCGCCCCATTGAAGGATGCCAATGAATTGTCACACTTTGGTATGTGACCAAGAAAAACTTTCCTGATTTAAGGTCATAGAGTGATGCCAAGGGTCTGTCGATCCCGCTGAAACTTGATGACATGGGCTGATCCTGAAAGAATTTATACAACAAAGGCCACCCTGGGATTCAAAAGGAATCCTAAGGAATCTGCATGAGCGACTAACATCAAATGTACCCTATTATCACAATTGTCTTTGGGCATTTTCCACAAGCTCCTAGTCGAATGAGTTTTCTTCTCAAATGTGCAAGTGCAAAACCTCGAGGATTTCTCTTTTTTTTTCTTTTTTATATTTTTCCAACAAACACAAGCGTGTGCGGGTTTCATTCCAAAATCCCAACTTAAAAGCAAAATTAGTCATTCCTTGATCAACATGGGCTTTATTGGGCTTGTAATGTGGCCAGGGGTAAGAGGGCTATGAAAGAAAAGATCAAAGAGGCTCAAAGAGTGTTTGAGGGTTATATTGAGTAAGAACCTTGAGAGTCTTGCTTATATTTTATTCATTTCAACTTTTGAGTTGGGCTCTACTCCTTTTTTCTTATACATTAATCTTTCTTTGCACTTTTGTGCCTTTCTTGTAAAATTTGGAGATCTTTTGGCTCTCTTTTTCTTCACTCGCCTTTGGCGGATTTTATTTTCTTTTTCCTTTCATTGTTGCCCAACTTCATGCATGTGTTTTTTGCATTGCTCTTCCCGCCGGTTTAGTGGTGGTTCCCACTCAGGGTTTCTATTTTTCTTTTGCTGTTTTTTTTGTTGTTTTCAGAAAACAAATATGCTTTGGCTCGGAGGGGGTAGCAAAGTATAAACTAGTGTTTGGGATGTTGAAACATGGCCATGTGTCATTTTAAATCTTGACTTAGATCCTTTTGTAGTTTGGATTTTGGGACAAAACCTTAATAACACACCCCTGATTTTTTTATTTTTTTTATTTTATATCAACCCTAATTTTTGCTTAGGCCGCCCATTCGGGTTTTCAACCTACCGGGTGAGAACTTTTAATCTGCCCCTAGGTTCACGTGAGGCTCATGCATGGTGCCTCTCATTGCCCCAATGTAGGGCTCTAAGGTGTCTATTGTTGTCTTTTGTCATGACCTTATAGCAAGGAAAAATGAAAGAAACTGTGCAGATTCTCGAAAATGAATTTTCTAGGACGAGAAACATTTAAAGGATTTTCAATTGACAGATTAAGTCGAACGACTCCTATTCTTGATAACTCACTTTTCTCTCAAAAAGACAACTTTAGGAATGATAAAATGAGGTCAAATGAATGTCTATACTTTTTATTTGAAACACAGCCAGTCAAATGTTTTTTTTTTAACTTTTTACTTTACTCGTCGTTTACAGCACCTTCACCAAACGTGTAGAATGAGCAATTTCTGATTGAACAGACTTGGAGATCAACTCGAGAGTGCAGGTCACTTGAGCAAACAAACCAATGGCTTACATTCATATTCCAATAGAAGTTAAATAAGCAAAGATGTAATTGTGAGAGAATGAGAGACAAGGACATCAAATTTATCCATATTATTAGCATTGTGACAGTTGTTTACAGTAATGGCATAAGCTTGAAAAACCTAATGAGTCATTGGAGACATCTATCAACAACCTTCAAATTGCCCCATGCATAGTGTCACTTGCCAATGTCAGAATTCACAAGCGATTATCCTCCTCAAATTTTAGCCAACCTGCATCAATTAGACTTTGCACCTTATGTTTCAAGGTTATACAATGCTCAATGGAATGCCCCAAGACTCCTCCATGATAAGCACATGTTGCGTTCGAGTTGTATCCTCGAAAAAATGGAGGTTGAGGAACCTTGGTTGGGTTATGGCTACCATTGCATTATTGAGTAGATACGGGAGTAAGTTAGCATACGACACCGGAATTGGGGTGAATTCTACAGGCTTCTTTGCTGGAAAATTCCTTCCCTAGTTAGTGTTTTGGTTTGTGTTAAGGGTAGTGTTTGGTATTGGATGTGCGGCAGGCGGGCTTTGTGGCTGATTTAGGGGTGGCCTTTGTGGATGATTTAGGGGTGGCCTTTGTTGATGATTTAGTGTTCTTGGTTGATAGGGTGGTGGGTAATGAGAAGGGTTAATATTGGCTTAGTACTGATATTATTGAGTTGGTGGGAAATTTGGCCATGTAGGAAATGTTGTCACAGCATGGGTTCCTCCCTCCTTCTCATTTTCTCCATTTGCCCCAGTCTTCCTATTCATCAAAGCAGGATAATCAAATTTGCCTATTCTCAAACCCATTTCTATCCTTTCACCGACGAAAACTAAATCGGCAAAGCTTGAAGGTGTGTAACCCACCATCTTCTCATAGTAGAACACCGGTAACGTGTCCACTATCATTGTTATCATCTCCTTCTCCATCATTGGGGGCGCTACTTGAGCTGCCAGATCCCTCCACCTTTAGGCGTATTCTTTGAAAGATTCATGTTCCTTCTTACACATGTTTTGTAGCTGTATTCTATCCAGAGCCATATCAGAATTGTACTGATATTGCCTAATGAAGGCAACCATTAGGTCTTTCCAAGAATGGACTTGGGAAGGTTCCAGATTAGTATACCATGTGATGGCTGCCCTAGTAAGACTTTCTTGGAAGAAATGCATCAATAATTTTTCATTTTTCGAGTATGCCCCCATTTTCCTGCTGTACATCTTCAGGTGATTCTTGGGGCAAGTAGTACATTTGTACTTATCAAAGTCCAGCACCTTGAACTTCGAAGGGATGATGACGTCAGGCACTAGCCACAACTCTGCCATGTCAGTGAAGGCATAATTTCCGCCTCCTTCAATGACCCTCGGCCTTTCCTCTATATGATCAAATTTCTCCCTTTCCACCATGCAGGAGGGACTCTTTCCACCATAAAATGCAAGGGTTATGGTTGTGGGCAAAATTGAGGGCCCCCTAAAGTGTCTGGCAGGGGTACACCACCAACTACTTGCCCCTCAGTGGCATATGAGCAATGCCACCAATGTGAAAAGAAAAATAAGCATGGATGTGTGTGAATGATGCATTGTTGAAGTATTGCAAATTTTACATAAGACATAGGGTCGAATCAATTTAGACTTTCATTAAAAAAACATGGTTCGTCACATATCGTCAAAGTGAAACTGGAAATAAAACATGGACATCAATAGTCCTTAATTTTTTGTTAAATTGTTTAGCTCAAACATGTGTTGGCAGTAGACAAAGAAGCTATGTTAACTCAATCCATCTTCTGCCCCAACTTTTGCAACCTGGTTACTTCCATACTTGACCTTGACTTGATGAAAACCTTTTCTTAAAAGCATGTACTTGGTCCGACCCCATAATCCAAGGAAAAGAAATTTTGATTGGCAATACTTCAACAACCTATCACAGAGATGAATGACTAGGGCATACTTATGCTATGCATGGCAAATGTAATTATGAGATTGAGATGCCTGAAGAACCATCATTTCCTAGTTAACCATGCATTAGGTACCATGTTCACATGATTTTAAATCATTTTATTATGAGAAATGAGTGTATAATCCCAACATGGTTGGTTCATAGCCATCATCATGGTACCCAACACATGTAACTAAGAATGTGGTGTAAACTTTCATGCTTTATGGTGACTTTTTTTTGTTCTTTCTTTGTTTTTTATTTTTTGTTTTTTTTTTGTTTCCCTTTTTTTTTGCAGAGGAAAATGCAAGGATCTTGCATGAGTGAACATGACATGCAAACGATGGAAATAGAATATATGCAGTTGGCAGAACAAAAGCATGCTAAATGAAGGTGTATTATAATGCAGTGATTTATGAAAATGCAATGCATGAATATGATAAATGATAAATGTAGGAATGATATGTCCATTGCGATGCCATGAAGAGATGCATGATGCGATCAAGGAACAAGCCAGAGTGAGTTTGCTATGTGCCCCCTAATTCTAGAACCTAATGGAAAAGATCCAAAAGTCCACTTCTAGTGATAACTCCCAATGTTCCAAAATATTTTTCAAATGGTGTAATCGATTACACTATATTGGTAATCAATTACCAGTATATCTGAACGCTGGAATTCAAATCCAATTGTGAAGACTCACAAATTTTCATAAAATGCATTGTGTAATCGATTACATGATTATGGTAATCGATTACCAGTGATAACTTTTGAATAAAAGGTCAAAAGTTGTAACTCTTTGTCATACCCTAATTTCGTCCGGGGATTATTACTTGATGACATGCAACCTTTGGTTAGCCGCTTTGAGATACTTGGCGTCCTTTGTTGCACAATAAATGAAGTCCCGAGACGTCTCAGAAATCAAAAGGAAGTAGGTTTGCGCGATCCGTGAAATTCCGTAATGTGGCAGAAGTCGAAAAGAGGTGTCTTTGCGCAATCCGTGGGTTTCCGTAACTTCTTCGAAAGCTAAAAAAGAGTAAATACATAATCCATAAGGATTCGTAACCTTGCGGAAGGAAAATAAGTATCGTTACGAAATTCGTAAAATTTCGTAACGTTACGGAAAAAGAATCACCAAAAAAAGGCAGAACCAGGCCCACTTGGGCCCTCCAGAAGGCTGTTGCTTCTGGAGGAAGCAACCTTGCTCGCTTGGGCGAGCTGGGCGGCAAGCTTCTCCCCTATTTTGCTATAAATAGGGGAAGAAGTGAAGAAGAAAAGGGTTCAGCCCCTTAGGCACTTCTCTCTCTCTCGAATTTGCTGAGGAAAATTATTTCCGTGAAGAAAATCCAAGTCGAGGCGCTTCCGTAACGTTTCCATAACGTTTCCGTGAGAAATTACGCGAAGATTCTCGACCGTTCTTCAAGATTCATCGTTCGTTCTTCATTTTCTTCAGTCTTCAACGGGTAAGTACCTCAAACCAAGCTTTTCAATTCATTCTATGTACCCGTGGTGGTCCACATTTTGTTTCATGTATTTTTATTCTCGTTTTCATTTGCTTTTTATACCCCCTTTTGACGTGCTTAAGTCATTTATTTAAGTCATTTCTCGCTCAATCTAAAAATAAAATAAATTTCCACCGATCGTTTGAATTGTATCATCCGTTAATTTTGGTTAAAATGAATTCCGACCGTTCGCTCGTGCCGTAACCACGTTGGAAATAAAAAAAGAGGTAAAATAATAATATAATAATCAAAAAATATTTTTTAGTAAAATGAAGCATAAAAAATCAATCGGACATTTTCTCTTTGGGATTTCTCATTCTTAATTGAATTGACTAATAACTAAAGTGAAACTAAGGCTAAAATCAAACTCGCCTAGTCAAGCTCGTCCACAAAAATAGGTTTTTGAAAGTTTATCATTCCAGTTTCTTACTAAGTAAAAAGGATCATTCTTAAGGTCCAACGCCTTAAAATGATCACCCCTCAAGTAAAAAAATCAATCACTTGATTCACGCATAAGGAAGAACTACGTAGGTCTGATTTCCTCTTTGATGGAGGGTACGTAGGAGCAAGAGCCCCGCTTTTGTCGACCTCAAAAATAAAAAAGAAATAAAAGTTAAGATAACACAATTCCACAATTCTAAAAAATAGGCTGTTGTCTTTCGAGACAAACGTGAGAGGTGCTAATACCTTCCTCAAGCGTAAATATAACTCCCGAACTTAGAATTTTCATTTTGACCGGTTTCCTTCGGTTTTTCCGACATTTTCCACAAATAAATGTTGGTGGCGACTCCGCGCATCTTTCCTCCTTTGGGAAGCGCACCCGTGAGCCTCACCCTCGCTCGCCCGCGAAGGGCACGTTGCGACAGTTGGCGACTCCACTGGGGACCTTTTTGTGAGTTAGGCCTATTTTTTAGAATTGTGGAATTGTGTAACTTTGGGTGTGCTTTTATTGAACTGTGTAAAATATAAATAATTGTTGTCTATTTCGCATTCTTTACACTGCATTCTAAGCACCCACGGGTTTGAGTAAAAAAGGGGCCCTACACCCGGGTTCATGGGAATTTAAGGAGTGGAGGTGAATCTATCATCATGTTAGGTCTCCGACTTGCTTGATAATAGTGAAACCTCGTCTAGAGCTTTCTCTCTTTATAATGTGTTGTCGCTGGTATTCCATACCGCCACAACATTATTATCTTGAGTGATGATACCTCTAGAAAACAGCCGTGTGAGTTATGAATTGTTGGGGAGTAGTTATTAGAGACCCCTAGATATTGTCCTAGGTTCCCAAATAGGGGCAAAGAGCAAACACGCTCCGTGCCATTCGTTCTCATGCATTTTTGGTAAATAGCACTAGTTTATAGTTTTGCTAGTGATGTTTGGTTTCTTTGGAGTAATACGTAACCTTTTTAATGCTACGTTGAGGCGCCGTCATGCCCGAAACGTAGCATTAAAATTGGATCTCTGCGGTCTCGTATGAGTGAATTACCCCTTTGTGTTGTTTTCTTTCCGTTTCATGCATACGCATTGCATCATTCATGTCAGAGTCTTGATCCACCCCTTTTTTAGGTAAAATGATGGGGACAAATCAAAACGGCAAAAGGTTTTATCAAGTCAAGGTTAAAGGTCTAGATGTCACTAGCCTCAAGGAATTAGAAAGATTGATGGGACCTCTCCAAAGGCAAGCCTTCCGCAAAGTGTACGGGAAGATTCTAGATTTGACCATAGCGGAGGTATTTACGGAAGCTGTCGTGTCCCTCGCCCAATACTATGACCAGCCGTTGAGGTGTTTCACGTTTGGGGACTTTCAAATAGTACCAACTATTGAAGAGTTTGAAGAGATATTAGGATGCCCTCTCGGGGGGAGAAAACCGTATCTTTTCTCCGGCTTTCTTCCTTCCTTGAGCAAGATTGCAGCTGTAATTGGGGATTCAGCAAAAGAGTTGGGTCGCATGAAGCAAATTCGGAATGGAATAGTGGGCCTGCCACGAAAATACTTGGAAGGCAAGGCAAGGGATATGGCGAGCCAAGAGAAGTGGGGCCCATTTGTGGATATTTTAACTTTGCTAATTTTTGGGGTTGTCCTCTTTCCGAACGTGGATGGTTTAATAGACTTAGCCGCCATTGATGCTTTCCTCGCATATCACCATAGCAAGGAAAGTCTAGTGGTATCTATCTTGGCAGATTTGTTCGACACCTTTGACCGGAGGTGTGAGAAAAACAGTGCACGGATTGTCTGTTGTTTACCCGCTCTCTGTGTGTGTTTGATTTCACACCTATTCCGACAAGACACGAGACACCCGTGTCCGCTTCAAAGCTATCACTCATGCGCCGAAAAAGGAAGAGTCGATCGGGACCAACATTTGGCTGGGATAGGGGGCAGCACGATCAATTGGTTTCCTCATTGGAAGGAAGGCAAGGAAGGAGTTCTTTTCTCGTGTGGGGACTACCCTAATGTTCCATTGATTGGGACTAGGGGTTGTATTAATTATAATCCCACACTCGCCATAAGACAGTTAGGGTACCCCATGAGGGGAGTGCCAACCGAAGAAAGTCTCTCGCCTTGCCTTGTGAGGGATCTAGGCGCGCAAGGTCTCAAGGTTATACAAAGAGTCCACAAGGCGTGGAGGAATCCATTGAAGAAAGACAAGGAGCTTAGGGGCATTCGAAATGGCGTCATTGGAGGTTATCATGGATGGCTAAGAATTCATGCGCGAGGGTTAGATTGGCTCCCCAAATTGAAAGTTATCGATGAGGAGAATTTCGAAGCTCCAGAGGAAGATGAAGAAGTCCGAGCTCTAAAGTTAGAGTTAGGGAAGGCGAGACTCGCCAAGGAGAAGTTCAAGTCAGCTGCTACACACATCTGGAAGGAATGCACCGAGTTACAAGAGGAAAACGCGGCCACTGCAAAAGCCCTTGAACAAGAAACCAAAAGGGCCCGCAAGGAGGAATATGGCCGAGAGAAATTCCGAGGAGCATTGTGGGGTAGTAACAATGAGCTCAAGCTCCGAAGAGAGGAGAGACATCGGTCACGGGTGCATGGCATGATATTAAAAGAAGAGTTAGTTGCTTGCGCGAGGTCCAAAAGGAGTTTGGCTCGACACTTGGAAGCCACGGAGCAAAGCATGCTAGCTATCATAGGGCAATACAAGGAAGAATTGAACCAGTCCATAGCCCATGAACAAAAGCTAGTGGAGGATTTTGCACAAGTGTATGCCGAAAAAGAAGCAAGAGGGAGGGTGATTGATGCGTTGCATCAAGAAGCGACTATGTGGATGGATAGGTTCGCCTTGACCTTAAATGGAAGTCAAGACCTCCCGCGTCTGTTAGCCAAAGCAAAAGCCATGGCCGAAGTGTGTACTGCCCCCGAGGAAATTCATGGGCAAATCAATTACTGTCAGCATATGATAGATTTGATGGCCCATATAATTAGGAATCGTTAGGTTCTTTTGTAACACCTTTGTATAATCTTGGCTAGATGAAAGCTTTGTTCTTTTTAGATGAAAGCTTTGTTCTTTTTATAAAATGAGAAGTTCTGGACTCATTACGTTATCTAAAAATCTTGGGGTGGATCCAAGTGCTCCGATCATCCATTTGCATACTCATGTTTTGGTGGCATACTCACCGTTGTTTATTTCTTTAGGAATTTCATCATAACTAAGAAAACACCAAGGCACCCCTGTCATACCCTAATTTCGTCCGGGGACCTTTGCTTGATGACATGCGACCTTTCTTTGGTCCTTGTGAGGTGCTTGGCACCCATCATTAGGCAATTTGTGAAATTCCAGGACATGCCGAAAAACCAAAAAATATTGATGCACAATCCGTAAGTTTCCGTGACACACCGGAAATCAAATGGAAGCATCGTTGCATAATTAAGTGAGATTCCGTAATATTCCGTAAGTCAAAAAGGGGATGATTATGTAATCCGCAAGGTTCCGTAACATTACGGAAAGAAAACAAGTATCGTTACGAGATTCGTAAGTTTCCGTAACTTTACGAAAAAAGAATCACCAAAAAAGGTAAGGGGGTGAACTTGTCAAGATAGGGGTGTAAATAGCAATTCAAATCTAGGCCCTTCCAGAACATTTTGGAAGTTGGATTGCTTAAGGAGGAAGCAACTGGGCGGCAAGCTCCTTCACGTTTTTGAAAAATGGTTTTCGGGGCTTCCGCGGCTTCCGTAATACTTCCATAAAATTTCCGAAAACCTTGGGTAAGCATATTCCACTTAACATTGGTGAAAGGGAAGAGAAAAAAGATGAAAATCAAATTCGAAAACAGTTCCGTAAGGCTTCCGTAACTTTTCCGTAAAATACGAAAAGGGGGGTGAACTTAGTAATTCGGGTGCGCTTAGAAATCTTCTTCATTAAGTCTTTGGGCGGCAAGCACCTCCCTTTTTTTCTATAAATAGGGGAGGGGGGAGCTGTTTCAAAAGGTTCAAGACCCCTTTGGCTATGCATTTCGGCTATTTTGGGCAAAAAACACGTTTTCGTGAAGAAAAATCGAGTCGAAGTGCTTCTGTAACGCTTCCGTAAGCGATTCTGTGGAAATTCTTCATCGTTCTTCGTCGTTCTTCACCGTTCTTCATCCGTTCTTCGTTCGTTCTTCGTTCTTCAACGGGTAAGTTTTCGAATCCGAGACTTTCAATTCATTTCTTGTTTTGTGTACTTTCACTTTAATTTCGTTTACTTTCAATTTTCTTTTCTTCCCTTTTGACGTGCTTAAGCCATTTATTTAAGTCATTTCTCGCTTAATCTAAAAATAAAATAAATTTCCACCGATCGTTTGAATTGTATCATCCGTTAATTTTGGTTAAAATGAATTACGACCGTTCGGTCGTGCCGTAACCACGTTGGAAATCAAAAAAAGAGGTAAAATAATAATATAATAATCAAAAAAATATTTTTTAGTAAAGTAAAGCGAAAAATCAATCAAACGTTTTCTCTTTGGGATTTCTCATTCTTAATCGAATTGACTAATAACTAAGGTGAAACTAAGGCTAAAATCAACTCGCCTAGTCAAGCTCGTCCACAAAAATAGGTTTTTGAAAGTTTATCGCTTCAATTTCTTATTAAGTAAAATGGGTCATTTTTAAGGTCCAACGCCTTAAAATGATCACCTTTCAAGTAAAAAGAATCACTTGATTCACGCATAAGAAAGAACTACGTAGGTCTGATTTTCTCATCCCAATTGAGGAATACGTAGGAGCAAAGGGAAACACCCTTGTCGACCACAAAAAGAGAAAAAATATAAAAAGGGTATAAAGGATATAAGGACAGAAAAGGGAACGTAAAAATCAAAGTCATGTTTGCACATTCGATTAAAGGCTGTCGTCCCTTGTGACGGACGTGTGGGGTGCTAATACCTTCCCCGCGCGTAAATACAACTCCCGAACCTTTCACTTAAAAGTTCGTAGATCGCGTCTTTTCCGGTTTTTCCGACGTTTTCCTCAAATAAACGTTGGTGGCGACTCCGCGCGTATTCCTTTCGTGGAACACGCATCCCGCGAGTCACGCGTCGCCCTCCCGCCGAAGGGTAGGTTGTGACAGTTGGCGACTCCACTGGGGACTATTTTTAGAGAGTTAGGCCATTTAATCTTGTGCAAATTTTGCCATGACTTACTCCTTTGTTGGCTTCCCCTTATTATGTTCTTGTATATATAACTCTTTGATGCTTTTAGTGCATTTTTTTTGTATGCATGAGGTAAATATTTATTCATTTGATGCACACAAACACTAACACTATTTGCACACACGGTGAGTTGAAAAAGGGCCCTATACCCGGGTTCGTGGGAACATAAGGAGTGGAGGTGAATCCGTGATCATGCTAGGTCTCCGACTTGCTTGATTACAGTGAACCCTCATCTAGAGTTTTTCTCTTTGAAAACATATTGTTGCTAGTAGTCCCTACTGCTGCAGTATGTTCTTCGAAGGGGATGATACCTCTAGAAACCATCAAGAGAGATATGACTACCTTGGGGGTTATCACTAAAAGCCTAGTTAGCTCTCTCCCTTATAGGTCCCTTAAATAGGGGCACGGAGCAAACACGCTGCGTGCCATTTTTCACACTGCCATGCATAAGTATCATATACCCTTTTGCTTATATTTGTTTGTGAATATTGTCGTACTATGTACATCCCCGTGTTGTGCCTTTCGCATATGCATCATGCGTGGGTTTCGTCTTTGATCCCCTCACTTTAGCAAACCGACGGAGGGTCCGTGTCGCCTTCTTAAAAAACATACGTTGGGTGCCATGCTGCCCAAACGTTGTATCCAAGAAGGAAACAATTTCTCGGGCTCCCGTATTCGTAAATTGCATCTGTGTCATATGCATTTCTTCATGCATTCATCCATTCCACCCATGATAGATGTAGGAGTTTTGTTTCGCACTAGATTTTATTTCACATTAGTAAAACATGGGATCAAGTCAAAAGCCTTCGCTTAAAAAGAGGTTCTATCAAGTCAAAATCAAGAGCTTAGAGGTCACCAGTTTACGAAAGTTGGGGCAATTAATGGGTCAACTTCAACAGCAAGCCTTCCGCAAAGCCTATGGTAAGATTTGGGACCTAGCTAGGGTAGAAGTCTCCATGGAACCGATTGCATCCCTTTCCCAATATTATGACCAGCCCCTAAGGTGCTTCACATTTGAGGACTTCCAGCTAGTGCCGACTGTGAAAGAGTTTGAAGAAATCCTGGGATGCCCACTGGGAGGAAGGAAGCCATATCTTTTCTCTGGGTTCTATCCCTCCACGACAAGAGTTGCCAAGGTGGTGAAAATCTCAGCACAAGAGTTGGACCGTGTAAAGCAAAACAGGAATGGGGTAGTCGGAGTACCAAGGAAGTGTTTGGAGGAAAGGGCAAAGGCCTTGGCAAATCAAGGCAAATGGGCTTTCTTTTATTTACATCTTGGCGCTTTTGATCTTTGGAGTTGTCCTCTTTCCGAATATGGAAGGGTTAGTGGACCTAGCAGCGATTGACGCTTTCCTCGCCTTTCATCATGGCAAGGAAAGCCCGGTCGTCGCTATTTTGGCCATGTATGACACGTTCGACCGGGGATGTGAAAAGAGCGGCGCAAGAATTGTTTGTTGTGCACCAACTCTTGGCTAGCATGGAGGGGCGTCTGTTAAATGGTTCCCTCGCTAGAAGGAAGGAAGAATCAGGATTCTATCTTCATGCGAAGGATGTCCCATGAGAGGAGTGCCATCAGACGAAAGCATCACGCCTTTCATCGCACGAGGTTTCAGTGACCACAACGCGAGGGTACTCCAAGGAGTTCGCAAGACATGGGATGCGGCGTGAAGAAAGGATAGAGAGCTTAGGGGAAGCAGTAATGGGATCATCGGCGGCTATCATAAGTGGCTGAGAGTCCGAACACAAGGACTGGATTGGCTCCCAAATCTAAAGACTGTGAGAGACGATGAGGTTAAAGCTTCGGAAGAAAGTGATGAGGTACAAGCCCTAAAGGCAGAGCTTGAAAGAGCCTGGGTAGTCGAAGAGAAGTTCAAGTCCATAGCCATCAAAGTCTGAAAAGAGTATGATGAACTAAGGGATGTCAATATGGCCACCGATGAAGCCTTGGAATGAGAAACCAAGAAGGCCCGAAAGGAAGAACACGACCAAAGCAAAGTTTTGAGGGGCTTTATAGGGCAGCAATAGTGAGCTCAAGCTCCGAAGAGGTGAAAGGAATCATCACGGGTCAAAGGCATGATCTTGAAGGACGAGCTAAAGGTTTGCCTTAGGTCGAAAAGAAATTTGTCCCAACAGTTAAGCGAGACTGAAGGGAATATGTGGGCCATCATCGATAAGTGCAAAGAGAAGCTAAATCTAGCGGCGACTCACGAGCAAAGGCTAGAGGATGAGTACGCCAAGATATCAGCAAAAAGGGAAGCAAGGGAAAGGGTAATTGATTCATTGCACCAAGAGGCAACAATGTGGACGGGCCGATTTGCTCTTACTTTGAACAGGAGTCAAGAACTTCCCCCATTGCTAGCCAAGGCCAAAGCAGTGGCGGACACCTACTCCGCCCCCGAGGAGATCCACGGACTTCTCAGCTATTGTCAGCATATGATAGACTTAATGGACCATATGATTAGAAACCGCTAGGAAGTTTGTATTGTCGCTCAGATCTTGACTAGTTATAACTTTTTGAAAAAAATGAGTTTATCCCACGTTTTTACTCTAAAATCAGTGCGAATCAAGTCACTCCCACATTTTATCTCTAGCATGCATTGTATGTTGGTCTCGTCCTTTTTCACGGGAAGCCGGAAGGTCCATATCACCTTCTTAATTGTACACATGGGGCACTGCGCCCCCAAATGCGCAAGTAAGAAGAGATAATTTTCCGGGCTCTCGTGTCCGTAAAATTCATTCATATCATGCATCGCATAAGCATCTCTTCATAACATCATAATGAACATATCGTTCCTGCATTTGTCCGTTATCATATTCCAGCCTCACATTTTGCATGAGTCATGGCATCATCATGCATATGCGTTCAACAAACTTTTTGATCTGCAAAATTGCATACCATTTGTTTTCATGTTTGCTCATCCTTGTGTTTTCCTCTACAAAAACAAAAAAGGGCAAGTGTGAAACTTCACACTACATTCTTAGTTGCATGTGTTAGGCACCATGAGCCAACCATGTTGGGATCATAAACCCATTTCTAAAAAAAAAAAAAAAACACACAACAACAAAACAAAATAATTGAACATGGTACCTAATGCATGGTTAACTAGGAAATGGTGTTTCTTCGGGCATCTCAATTTCATAATTACATTTTCCATGCACGGCTTAAAGTATGCCCGAGTCATTCATCCCTATGAGATGTTGTTGAAGTATTGGCGATCAGAATTGCCATTCCTTGGATTATAGGGTTGAACCAAGCTCATGCTTTTATAAAAAGGTTCATCAAGTCAAAATATGGAAGTAACCGTCTTGCAAAATTGGGGCAAAAGATGAATCGAGTCACATCACTGCTTCGTCTACTGCCAAACATATTTAGGATTGTTGATGTCCTTGTTACTTCCAGTTTCACCTTGACAAAGATGTCATGGACCATGTTGAAAATCTAAATTGATTCAACCCCATATCCTGCGTAAAAATTCGCAATCTTCAACTGTACATCATTCGCATACATCCATGCTTTTCATTGGTTGCATTGCTCATTGCATTCTTTCCTTGAAAAATAAAATAAAATAAAATAAAATGAACTTAATCATTGTTATAAAAAAAAAAACATGCTTTACAGCGTCCTCACCGAACTTGTGCTAGAGCTAGAGTAATGGGTGAAGTAGAGGAGATACAAGAGAAGATGAAGGCCGACATGGAGGCCATTAAAGAGAAAATGGCCACAATGATGGAGGCCATGATGAGCGTGAAGAAGATAATGGAAGCCAATGCGGTTGCAATTGCCGCTACCAGCGTTGTTGCTAAGGTGAACCTGATGTCCCCATCCGGCATCAACCAAATGAATCATCCAACCTCAGATATGGTAGGCAAAGATTTGGGAAGTACGGGCAGCCCCCATAATGTACAAATTCAAAACGAGCATGCCTTCCCGCCATATGGCTTGCCTCTCAACTATACGCCACCCAAAGTGGCGTACACTCCCAATAAGAATGTCAATAACTCCACTCCTATACCCATTGAGAGCCAACAACCCCAAACTGATCATGCACATGTCTCTTAAACCGTGGGGGGGACACATGAAATTCCCCACCACAATCTAGCCGACTTCGAGCCTTGCCTCGGATATGCCACGGAAGGGCAAGCAGTTGGTGGTATACCCCTACAAAACCCTTTGGAAGGCCCTCGGTATCACCCACAACTACACCTCTTGCATTCCACGACAAGTAAAAACCCTCATGCTATGGCAGAAATGGGAAAGTTGGATCATCTAGAGGAAAGGCTCAGGGCCATTGAAGGAGGTGAAGATTATGCCTTTGCTAACCTAAAAGAGTTGTTCCTAGAACCCAATATCATCACCCCTCCCAAGTTCAAGGTGCTGGACCTTGACAAGTACAAGGGTACTACTTGTCCCAAGAACCATCTAAAGATGTATTGTCAGAAGATGGGGGAATACGCAAAAGATGAGGAATTGCTAATACATTCCTTCCAAGAAAGTCTTACTGGGGTAGCTGTTACCTGGTACACTAACTTGGAATCTTCCCGAGTCCATTCTTGGAAGGACCTAATGGTTGCCTTTGTTAGGCAGTATCAGTACAATTTTGATATGGTTCCGGATAGGATGCAACTACAGAACATTTGCAAAAAGGGGGACGGATATTTCAAAGAACACGCCCAAAAGGTGGAGGGATCTGGCGGCCCAGGTGGTACCCCCAATGATGGAAAGGGAGACGATGATCGTGATGGTAGACACATTATCGATACTCTACTATGAAAAGATGGTGGGCTACGCACCCTCAAAGCTTTCCGGATTTGGTCTTCGCCAGTGAAAGGATCGATGTGGGTCCGAAAAGAGGCAAATTTGATTATCCTACTAGGACGACTGAGAAAACTGGGGCAAATGAAGAGGGTGAGAAAGAGGGAGAAACCCATGCTGTGACTGCCATTCCTATACGGCCAAGTTTCCCACCAAACCCAACAATGTCATTACTCAGTCAATAACAAACCTCCTTCTTACCCACCACCCAGTTATCCACAAAGGCCATCCCTAAATCAACCACAAAGCCTGTCTACCGCACTTCCAATGACAAAGACCACCTTTAGCACAAACCAAAAAAACACCAACAAAAAGGAATTTTGCAGCAAAAAGCCTGTAGGGTTCACCCCAAATTCCGTTGTCATATGCTAAACTTGATCCCATATCCACTCAATAATTCAATGGTAGCCATAACCCCAACCAAGGTTCCTCAACCTCCATTTTTCTGAGGATACGACTCGAACGCAATGTGTGCTTATCATGGAGGAGCCCTGGGGCATTCCATTGAGCATTGTATGACCCCGAAGCATAAAGTGTGAAGTCTAATTGATACGGGCTGGCTGAAATTTGAGGAGAATCGCTTGTTGAATCATAACATTGACAAGCAACACCATACATGGGGCAATTCTGGAAGCTGTTGTTATGACTCATCAGGATTTTCAAGTTTATGCCATTATTATAAACCACAGTTACAATGCTAAATGATATGGATAAAATGGACATCCTTGTCCCTCATCCTCTCACAAACGCATGTTTGCTTATTCAACTTTCACCGAAATGTGGGTGCAAGCCATTGGTCTATTTGCTCAAGCGACCTGCGCTCCTGAGTGTTGACTTCCAAGACTGTTCAATCAGAGATTACTCGTCTTGCACGTTGGTGGGGGTGCCGTAAAACAACGAGTAAAGTTCAAAACAAATAAGTTTCAAAATAAAAAAATAAGTTTCAAAATAAAAAAAAATAAAAAGGCATTTGATTGACTGTGTTTTCAAGTAAAAATATACACGTTCATGTGACTTCATTTTATCATTCCAGAAAGTTTGTCTTCTAAGAGAAGCGAGTTGTCAAGAATAGGATGTTGGACAAATGGCCTCAGTTACCTTAAGAAAAAGGGGGGTTGAATTAAGATGCAAAGACTATTCCCCAATTGAACTATCACTCTTTCTTTTTGGATTAACAATGCACCCTTAACATGAATTACTCAAAAGACAAATCAAAATAAACTTCTTTAAAGGAAAAGATAAATAGCAATAAAAGAAGTTTAAAGGAAGAGAGGAATGCAAACTTGATTTATACTGGTTCGGCCACTTCCCGCGCCTACGTCCAGTCCTCAAGAAACCCACTTGAGATTTTCCACTCTCTTTGTAAAACTCCTTTTACAAAGTCTGAACCACACAGGGACAACCCTTCCCTTGTGTTCAAGAATCCTCTACAATAAGAGACTCTCAGTCTCTTAATCCCTTTTCAGAAGTAAGAAGAAGAGAAGAAGAAATCTCTCTTAAAAGGGATAGATTGTACAATGAAGACCAATCAAAATTCCTTATTGAATATGCAAGTGGTTGACCAAGGAATCTTTTTGAGAGGATAAGACAGTTCAGTTCAGAAAAACTCTTAATCTTTTGAGAGGATAAACTTTGTGGGCAATGAAAACTCTCTTTAAATTCGTGTTTCCAAGTCACCTTTGATGGCCATTCATAGACCATTTGAATAGATGTGACTCTTGGAAATTATTTTCTGAAAATCTCCTCTGGTAATCGATTACAAGACTTGTGTAATAGATCACAGGCTTTAAAATTTGAATAAATTGCTGGTAATCAATTACCATCCATGTGTAATCGATTACACATTATAAATTTTGAATTCAAATTTCTAGTGACTGTTATAAACATTTTCAGCTGCTGGTAATCGATTACCGGAGAGCAAATCTCAATTTGAAATGATAGAATTCTTTGGTCAAACCTTTTGTTTTTTCAATTTGGAAACTTCTTCCAAAAGATTCTAGAAATCAACTTGATCATATATCTTGACTTTCTTGGATTCTTGTCTTGAATAAAACTTAGAAGCACTTGATCCTTTAGCATCATCAAGACATCAAAACATCTTGCTTCTACATAGGAGTCATTTGACTTAATCCATCAGCTGAAAAATCCTTCAACTATTTCTCGTCCTTGGAAAATTCTTTTTGCAAGAATCAATTGCGTCTTTCATTCTTCCTCACTACGAGGTTGTGAAAACAAGACAACAATTGGTACCTCTAAGCCCTACACTGGGGCAATGAAAGGCCCCATGCATAAACCTCAAACGAACCTAGGGGCAGATTAGAAGTTCTCACTCAATAGGTTCCCAGCTACAAGGTCATGACGAAAGACAACGATTGGTACCTCAAAGCCTTACACTGGGGCAATGAGGGGCACCGTGCATGAGCCTCAAGTGAACATAGGGGCCGATCAAAAGTTCTCACCCATCAATGTTTTTAACAAAAAAAAGGGGACAAACCCTAGGATTTCAATGGATTGATTAAACATCAAACGACTCCATTGCCGTCACTCCAAAATGGTCAAGTGACTAAATCAAAAAGAACATACACTCTGAGGGAGTTTCCGGAGAGATTTGCAAAAAGATAGGATGAGGTTGCATGAATTATCACCTTTTTCAAAAGGGCAGTCAATCTGTGTTTTCCAAAAAAAAAAAAATCAAATCAAAATCAAAATCACAAAATAGGGAAAGAACGCCATGAACATTGTACAACTTTCCATTACATTGCATTGTTTCATATAAAGTCCGCATTTACCCAAATTTCACAACAAAGGTTGCATGCATTTGCATCCCTCAAAATCATGTTAACTACATAGATTCCCTACATCTAAATGTCCAAATCTTTTGAATTTGGGATGACCGGCTCTCTCGATGAGTCGATCTCTTGCTTTCTCATAAGGATGGACCCTCGGGTACTAGTACCCTGGTCTTCAGAGGACTACACTCCTCGCCAACAGAGGGCTGCACGCCCTCACCTTAAGAGGATTGTGTGTCCTCACTTTCAGAGGACTGCATGTCCTCACCTTCAGAGGGCTACACGCCCTCGCCATCAGAGGACTGCGTGTCCTCACCTTCAGAGGGCTACACGCCCTCGCCATCAGAGGACTGCATGTCCTCACCTTCAGAGGGTTACACGCCCTCGCCATCAGAGGACTGCATGTCCTCACCTTCGTAGGGGTACACGCCCTCACCTTTAGAGGACTACACGTCCTCGCCAACAGAGGGCTGCACGCCCTCACCTTGAGAGGACTACACGTCCTCGCCAACGTAGGGCTACACGCCCTCACCTTTAGAGGACTACACATCCTCGCCTTCAGAGGACTCCACGTCCTCACCTTGAGAGGACTACACGTCCTCGCCTTGAGAGGACTACACGTCCTCGCCTTGAGAGGACTACATGTCCTCACCATCAGAGGGCTGCACGCCCTCACCTCCAGAGGACTACACGTCCTCGCCTTGAGAGGGCTACCCGCCCTCGCCTTGGGTACTAGTTACCCTCACCTTCAGAGGACTACATGTCCTCACCTTCGTAGGGCTACATGCCCTCACCTTTAGAGGACTACACATCCTCGCCTTGAGAGGACTGCACGTCCTCACCTTGAGAGGACTAAACGTCCTCGCCTTGAGAGGACTACATGTCCTCACCATCAGAGGGCTGCACGCCCTCACCTCCAGAGGACTACACGTCCTCGCCTTGAGAGGACTACATGTCCTCACCATCAGAGGGCTGCATGCCCTCACCTCCAGAGGACTACACGTCCTCGCCTTGAGAGGGCTACTCGCCCTTGCCTTGGGTACTAGTTACCCTCACCTTCAGAGGACTACATGTCCTCACCTTCGTAGGGCTACACGCCCTCACCTTTAGAGGACCACACGTCCTCACCTTCAGATGGCTACACGCCCTCGCCATCAGAGGACTGCATGTCCTCACCTTCGTAGGGCTACACACCCTCACCTTTAGAGGACTACACGTCCTCGCCAACAGAGGGCTACATGCCTTCACCTTTAGAGGACTACACGTCCTCGCCAACAGAGGGCTGCACGCCCTCACCTTGAGAGGACTACACGCCCTCACCTCCAGAGGACTATACATCCTCGCCTTGAGAGGGTTGCACGCCCTCACCTTTAGAGGGCTACGTGTCCTCATTTTCAGTGTGCTCCACATCCGCACCTTAAGAGAATTTAAGGTCCTCTATCCTTAAATGCTTAACCAAGACTTGCACTCCCGGTTAAGGGACCAGTAGTTTCCTTTTAACGGTTCCTGGGCCACCCCCTGATATTGGAGGACGGCCAACTGTGCGAGCACAACTAGAGAGGGAGGCTATCACACAGCTACTATGCATACCGGGACAAGATTTCACCCGTGCCGCTGCAAAGAGACGAGTGCGGATCATGCGCACCAACATGACCACTCTTACACAGATATAGATGACATTGCTACTTAGCAACATTCTGCCCAGCGACCGCAATGCCAATCTCCCCCTGCAAAAGTATCAGTTGGTCTGTGTCGTCCCGACATGGGTAAGTATGCATATGGTTCAACTGATTTCTGATACCATCTATTGTTTGCAGGGATCGCACCCACAAAGACACCCAGTGGACCTGAAGAAGTCCAACAGGGCCCTGGGGTTTCCAGCTTTGGTTACGGGCCTCTGTCGGCCCTACAGGGCGCCCGTTCCCCCCAGCAAGTTCATGTCGTCGTGGCATAGTTCTAGGGAGTGCCTGTCGCCCCCAGCAAGGTCATCAGGTCCCCCCTACCAATCGAGCTTTCATCAAGAAGTTCTGCGTCTCCAGGCAGGCGCAGGGCGAAACACCACAGCAGCCTGGCGATGGCCGGCAGCGGGCAACAGACGCACCGCCATCACCTCTAGAGTTCACCTCTGCTCATCCACAAAAAGGTTTGAGTATTGCCTACACCACATGGCCGACCAATAGGCGACCAAGTCCAAAGCCAAAGGTAAGCAAAGTACTAGGTCAGTGACCGACAAGTCATAAGGCGTCCAGCTCAAGACGTTAAAGAAGCGCTACTAGGAGGCAACCTAGTACCTTTTAAATTTATGCCTGCTATTTGATCACTTTTTATAGTAGGACACACCTAGTTGCTCATGATCCTGGGAATTTAAATAAAACAAGCGCAAGCTCGGAAGGTAGTCATACCTTACAAAACATATATATGTATGTTTAGGTAGTGAAAATACCTTAGATATGCATGTATGTAAACAAAAAAACACTTCACAAAATATATATATGTATGTTTAGGTAGAAAAATACCTTAGATATGCATGTATGTAAACAAAAAACACTTCACAAAATATATATATGTATGTTTAGGTAGAAAGATACCTTAGATATGCATGTATGTAAACAAAAAATACTTCACAAAATATATATGTATGTTTAGGTAGAAAGATACCTTGGATATGCATGTATATAGCAAAAATACCTTAAAAAACATATATATGTATGTTTAGGTAGCAAGATACCTTGGATATGCATGTATATAGCAAAATACCTCATGAAAAAAAAAGAGAAGAAAAAAAAACAAACAAGAAAAAGAAATAAACAAATAAAAAAAGAAGAAAAAAAAGAGAGAAAAAAGAAAAATAAGTTGTCTAGCTGAAAAACCAACATGCTTTTGAAAAGAGATGACTTCCAACTTTTCTTTGAAGAAAAATTCGCTGATCATAGCTAGTTTTTGGAAAAAAAAATGTGTGTACACCTGAAGGGTGAATGCTGTGAAATTTTCCCGGACGCCCGAAATGGACTTGGATGAATGCACAAATGGATAAAAGAACATATTTTGGAAACATTGGGTTGACTAAAATAGAGGAAATGAATCCTAAGCCCTAGCATCACATGACCATAAAAATTTGACACTTAAGTGTCCGCATAGGTGCATGCATGACCAGTTTTGCATAAAGTTTCCAAATCATCATTTTTGCATTTGTGTCATGGAAATAATGTGGGGCACCCCTTTTATCCTTGAGCCAAACCAAACCCCGACATGTATCATGTCTAGCCATTCTACAAACCTTGAGCCAAAATCATGACTCACTATAATCCTTACCTCGGAAGCAAAAAAGGAAAGAAGGAAAATTTCCAATCAAAGAGAAAGCAAAAAGAAAAGAAAGGAAATTCCCAATCAAAGAGTGGGAGAAAGCAAAAAGAAAAGAAAGGAAATTCCCAATCAAAGAGTGGGAGAAAGCAAAAAGAAAAGAAAGAAAATTCCCAACCAAAGAATGGGAGAAAGTAAAAAAAGGAAGGAAAGAAAGTTCTTGATCAAAGAAACTAGAAGAAATGTGCAGAAAGGTCTTTTGACCAGACAATATCTGAACAATACAGAATTGTCACCAAATGAACAAAAGAAAGAAAAGGAAACCATGACCTAAAGTGGTCTTCTCCCTTTGATTACCAACCAAAATCATGTGCATCGGTGACTTGTTCGCCTCGCACAAAACCAAAATAGAAAAGGAAAAGGGGCAAAAACACACAAAAGCCGAAAAACCCACCAAAAGAACCTATTCCCAAGGGAAGCCCTATTGATCCATGATCACGCATGTAATTTTTGATTTGATAAGAAATAATTTGCAAAGTCAACTCATGACATATCTATGGTTCGGAATTAGGATGAAACACTTACCTGTGCGAGATTGATACACTTTGAGTGATTTTCTTCTATTTTTGTCGAACCCAGTGTTTCCTCTAAATGGTCATTTAGAAACGAAATGCTAACATCCAAAATCTCATTTATGGTTATGAGAAAATTTCATCAGCATACTCTCCTTCCCCGGTAGACGCATTGTTTTTCACTCAAAAAGGCATATGCTGCTCTAATCAGTTGGAATATTTGTCTCTTTGCTAAAGCATGTTTGCGTTTTAGTGGAGAAAACACCGAGACTTTTTCAAGTCTCATAAGTTATCAAGAACTACGTAGGTCTGAGTTCCTCATGGGAGGATACGTAGGAGCAAAAGCCTCGCTTTTGTCGACCGCACCGCTTTCTGTTACCATGACCCAAGAGCTGGTAGCCCGCGGAGACACCTTACGGTTATTCGCACCTCGAGTGTGATTGATAAGCAGAGGCCAATATGGTCATCTGCACCCTTTCCGGAGATGTAGGCATCTTCTGGTGGAGACTTTTTCAAGTCTCACAAGTTATCTAGAACTACGTAGGTCTGAGTTCCTCATTGGAGGATACGTAGGAGCAAGAGCCTTGCTTTTGTCGGCCGCCCCATAATCTTTGTCATACTGACCCTGAGGTCATGTGACATGCACCCTTGTGTCATCCAGAGGCGGCGGGCCCGATGACACGCGGAGATACCTTACAGTTATCCACACCCTTTTGTCATCTAGAGGCGGCGGGGCCGATGACACGCAGAGACAAAATTTGGTCATTCTGCACCCTTGTGTCATCCAGAGGCGGCGGGCCCGATGACACGCGGAGATACCTTACGGTTATCCGCACCCTTTTGTCATCCAGAGGCGGCGGGCCCGATGACACGCAGAGACAAAATTTGGTCATTATGCACCCTTGTGTCATCCAGAGGCGGCGGGCCCGATGACACGCGGAGATACCTTACGGTTATCCGCACCCTTTTGTCATCCAGAGGCGGCGGGCACGATGACACGCAGAGACAAAATTTGGTCATTCTGCACCCTTGTGTCATCCAGAGGCGGCGGGCCCAATGACACGCGGAGATACCTTACGGTTATCCGCACCCTTGTGTCATCCAGAGGCGGCGGGCCCTGTAACATCCTGGAAATTTCTACCCGGAGTTTTTGGAAACGATGTATTTTGAATGATTATATATATAAGTATTATTCAGTGTATATGCATATATGTTCTTGGTTAGAGTAGGAATAGCGGGGGCAAGATACGCGGGTTAGACTAATTAAGGAAGAGAAATCCATAACTGGGAGGTTACGGGTTAATTCTTAATTAATTAGTTTAAAAATCATCGTTTTGCGTGCAACTTAAAATTTAACGAAACCAACCTTTGAACCACGCTCGGGGTTTTATTCTGAGCGTTTTGATATATATATATTGCTTGCTTTCGAAAACTGGCCCCGACGGACGCAGAGAAACGCGAGAAACTGGAATCAGAGAAACGGCACGCAAACCGAGGCAGGATTTTAGCGTTTCAAAGGTCAGATTTTTCTCACTTTTGTGACTGAGTATGGGTCACAGTCAAAAAGAGAAAGTGGGCCCTTTTTGCTCCAATCAAATAGGGACATGTGGCAGAGCTTGAATAAAATAATAGAAAAAAAAAAGAGAAAACCCTTTCTTTTAAAACCAAAAAGCAACTCTCTCTCTCTTCACTCAGCTCCACAAAATTTCAGACAGCTCTCCCTCTCTCTCACGCAGCCTTCCTCTTCTTTTCTCCCATCCACCATTGTTGCCCAACAAAGCTTCAACCTTTGGTGCTCATTTCTGCCCCAAATCGTGAAAGGAGAGCATTTTCGGGGTCGTGAAGTGCGTGGCTACGAGTGGGACTTCGAAACTTCAGGTTTGGGTGGACTTCTTTCTCCTTTGATTTCGTGGATATGGGGTTTTGGGAGATATGATGGGTAGTCTTGCTAGGTTTCTGCTGTGTGATGATTATTTGTGAAGACTTTTGTTGAAAGCTTGTTGAAATTGCCATGTTTGGGTGAGTTAGACATACCCATTCTGTTTTAGGGTTTTGTGATGATGTTTGTGATGTTTGTATGCTAAAGTTTCTGAAGGAAAACTGTTAGAGATGAAATATAGAGTTAACCTAGGGTTGGAAAGTGAGAATGTGGTGTTATGAGTGGAAAAAGAGTGAGGCTTTGAGAGTGGGAAGGCTAAGTCTGAATTCTGTGGTAAATGGAGGTTAAAGTGAGTTAATACTAGCTTGAAATGTCATTTAGGACTTGGGAGAAAGCTTGGACTGTGTCGCAACCTACACTTCAGCGGGAGGGCGACGCGTGACTCGCGGGATGCGTGTTCCACGAAAGGAATACGCGCGGAGTCGCCACCAACGTTTATTTGAGGAAAACGTCGGAAAAACCGGAAAAGACGCGATCTACGAACTTTTAAGTGAAAGGTTCGGGAGTTGTATTTACGCGCGGGGAAGGTATTAGCACCCCACACGTTCGTCACAAGGGACGACAACCTTTAATCGAATGTGCAAACATGACTTTGATTTTTACGTTCCCTTTTATGTCCTTATATCCTTTATACCCTTTTTATATTTTTTCTCTTTTTGTGGTCGACAAGGGTGTTTCCCTTTGCTCCTACGTATTCCTCAATTGGGATGAGAAAATCAGACCTACGTAGTTCTTTCGGAACAAAGTGTTTGGTTAAGTTGTTTTTGTCTTTTTTGCAAAATATATTTTTATTGAACAAAAGGTCATTTAAGGTGTTGGACCATTAAACGGTCTTTTGATTTTGAAAGGAGAGAAACGTTAAGGCATTGGACCATTAACGATCTCTTGGGGTGGTCGACAAAAGCGGGGCTTTTGCTCCTACGTATCCTCAATTGCGATGAGGAAATCAGACCTACGTAGTTCTTGCAAAAGCGGTAAAGTTACATGTTGATTTTATGCTTTTGAACGGTCCATGTTAACCGATAAAAGCAAAGAGGACCGTTTAAGACGTTGGACCTTAAAACGGTTTTTAGTGATTTTCGGACAAAACTTGATTTGTGAGTCTACTTTAGTCTTAGTTTCACTTTGGTTATTAATCAATTCATTCAAGGAAACTTCCAAAGAAAAACGTCCGATTGATTTTTTTAATTTATTTTATTCAAAGATATTTTGATTATTTTATTATTTTTCAAGATATTTTGATTATTTTATTATTATTTTACTTTTTTTGGTTTAACCGAGGTTATAGCGTGAACGATCGGTTAGATTTCATTTTAAAAGTGATTAAATGAGATTACAACACAAATGATCGGTTGAAATTCATTTTATCATTTATTAGATGAGAAAACGACTTAAATAAACGGTAAAAGCGCGTTAAAGACGGAAGAAAAGAAATCGAAAATAAAGATGAAAGCTTAAAAAAACAAGAAATGAATTGAAAGTCTCGGATTCGAAAACTTACCCGTTGAAGAATGAAGAACGGATGAAGAACGATGAAGAACGGACGAAAACCTTCACGGATTTGCTTACGGAAACATCTCGGAAGCGTTACGGAAGCACCTTGGCTTGGATTTTCTTCACGGAAACAATTTTTTTCACCTAAAACAGCTGAAATACATAGTCAGGGGGCTCAGGGATCCTTAGAACAGCCCCCTTCAGCCTTTTTATAGGAAAAAGGGGGAGGAGGTTGCCGCCCAGCTCGCCCAGGCGACGTTAGCTCGCCCAGGCGACGTTAGCTCGCCCAGGCGAGCTGGGTTGCTTCCTCCAGAAGCAACCCAGCTTCAAAAAACATTCTGGAAGGCCCAATTCAAAATTTCGAAAATGCTATTTGCACCCCCCCAATTTTGATAAGTTCACCCCCCCTTCTTTCATAATTTACGGAAAAGTTACGGAAGCCTTACGGAAGCATATAGGACTTGATTTTCTTCTTTTTTTCTCTTCCGTCTCACCCGTATTAAGTTAATTATGCTTATTTAGAGTTATGGGAATTTTAGGGAAGCATTACGGGTGTCCCGGAAGCCCCGGAATCCCATTTTTCAACAAAACGGGGGGTGTGGTGGCCATCTAGCTCGCCCAGGCGAGCTAGGTTACTTCAACTTTAAGTAAGAAATTGCCCAGAAACCTCTAGAAGGGCCCAGATTCGAAAATTACTGTTTGCACCCCCCATTTTACTAAATACACCCCCCCTTTGGCTTTTTTTTTGGTGATTCTTTTTTCGTAAAGTTACGGAAACTTACGAATTTCGTAACGATACTTGTTTTCTTTCCGTAATGTTACGGAACCTTGTGGATTACATAATCATCCCCTTTTTGACTTACGGAATGTTACGGAACCTCACTTATTTATGCAACGATGCTTCCATTTGATTTTCGGTGTGTCACGGAAACATACGGATTGTGCATCAATATTTTTTTGGTTTTCCGGCATGTCCTGGAATTTCACAAATTGCCTAATGATGGGTGTCAAGCACCTCACAAGGACCAAAGAAAAGTCGCATGTCATCAAGCAAAGGTCCCCCGGACGAAATTAGGGTATGACAGTTGCCCCTCTTTACTTGTCTTTTATTGGAAATAAAAGGAAAGTAAAGATAAGACACTAATTTCGTTCCTCTCGGTTGACGAGAGTCGCGGGTGACCATAAAATTTCCGCATGCAAATGACTTGTTGTTCCCGGAATTTCACAAATTGCCTAATGATGGGTGCCAAGCACCTCACAAGGACCAAAGAAAGGTCGCATGTCATCAAGCAAAGGTCCCCGGACGAAAATTAGGGTATGACACTAATTTCGCTCCTCTCGGTTGACGAGAGTCGCGGGTGACCATGATTTGTCGTTCCCGGAATTTCACAAATTGCCTAATGATGGGTGCCAAGCACCTCACAGGGACCAAAGAAAGGCCGCATGTCATCAAGCAAAGATCCCCGGACGAAAATTAGGGTATGACACTAATTTCGCTCCTCTCGGTTGACGAGAGTCGCGGGTGACCATGACTTGTCGTTCCCGGAATTTCACAAATCGCCTAATGATGGGTGCCAAGCACCTCACAAGGACCAAAGAAAGGTCGCATGTCATCAAGCAAAGGTCCCCGGACGAAAATTAGGGTATGACACTAATTTCGCTCCTCTCGGTTGACGAGAGTCGCGGGTGACCATGACTTGTAGTTCCCGGAATTTCACAAATCACCTAATGATGGGTGCCAAGCACCTCACAAGGACCAAAGAAAGGTCGCATGTCATCAAGCAAAGGTCCCTGGACGAAAATTAGTGTATGACACTAATTTCGCTCCTCTCGGTTGACGAGAGTCGCGGGCGACCATGAAATTTCCGCATGTAAATGACTTGTTGTTCCCGGAGGAACAAAAGGTGCAGAAGACTATGTCAGCCTCTGCATGCTATCAGGCGTTCTGTCTTACAGATAGCAAAAGAATATTTATACGGATAACCACTCGGGTATTTCCGCGTATCATCGGGCTCGCCGCCTCTGGATGACACAAGGGTGCGGATAACCGTAAGGTATCTCCGCGTATCATCGGGCCCGCCGCCTCTGGATGATACAAGGGTGTAGAATGACCAAATTTTGTCTCTGCTTGTCATCGGGCCCGCCGCCTCTGGATGACAAAAGGGTGCGGATAACCGTAAGGTATCTCCGCGTATCATCGGGCCCGCCGCCTCTGGATGATACAAGGGTGCAGAATGACCAAATTTTGTCTCTGCTTGTCATCGGGCCCGCCGCCTCTGGATGACAAAGGGTGCGGATAACCGCAAGGTATCTCCGCGTATCATCGGGCCCGCCGCCTCTGGATGATACAAGGGTGCAGAATGACCAAATTTTGTCTCTGCTTGTCATCGGGCCCGCCGCCTCTGGATGACACAAGGGTGCATGTCACATGACCTCAGGGTCAGTATGACAGATTATGGGGCGGCCGACAAAAGCAAGGCTCTTGCTCCTACGTATCCTCCAATGAGGAACTCAGACCTACGTAGTTCTAGATAACTTGTGAGACTTGAAAAGTCTCCATCGGAAGATGATGACATCTCCGGAAAGGGCGCAGATGACCACATTGGCCTCTGCTCGTCAATCACACTTGGGGTGACTGAATGACGAGGTGCGGATAACCGTAAGGTGTCTCCGCGGGCTACCAGCTCTTGGGTCATGGCAACAAAAGGTGGTGTGGTCGACAAAAGCGAGGCTCTTGCTCCTACGTATCCTCCAATGAGGAACTCAGACCTACGTAGTTCTGGATAACTTGTGAGACTTGAAAAAGTCTCGGTGTTTTCTTCGCTAAAATGCCAACATGCTTTAGTAAAGAGATAAATATTCCAACTGATTTAGAGCAACATATGCTTTTTTGAGTGACAAACAATGCGTCTACCAGGGAAGGAGAGTCTGCTGATGAAATCCCCCATAACCATAAATGAGATTTTGGACATTAGCATTTCGTTTCTAAACGACCATTTAGAGGAAACACTGGGTTCGACAAAAATAGAAGAAATCCACTCAAAGTGTATCAATCTCGCACAGGTAAGTGTTTCATCCTAATTCCGAACCATAGATATGTCATGACTTGACTTTGCAAATTATTTCCTATCAAATCAAAAATTACATGCGTGATCATGAATCAATAGGACTTCCCTTGGGAATGGGTTCTTTTGACGGGTTTTTCGGCCTTTGTGTGTTTTTGGCTTTTGATTTTTCTGGCTTTTTCCTTTTCTGTTCTGTTTAGTGCGGGGCGAAAAAAGGTTGCTAGCGCACAAGATTTTGCTTGGCAACTAAAGGGGGAAGACCATTTTAGGTCGTGGTTCCCTTTCCTTCTTTTTATTCATTTGGTGACAATTCTGTATTGTTTAGATATTGTCCGGTCCAAAGACCTTTCTGCATATTTCTTCTGTTTTTTTTTTTATCGGGAACTTTCTTCCCTTTCTTCTTCTCTTTTTTTTTCTTTCTCCCATTCTTTGATTGGGAATTTTCTTGCTTCCTTTTTTCCTTTGATTGGAAATTTTCCTTCCCTCTTTTTTTTGCTTTCTCTTTGATTGGAAATTTTCCTTCTCTTTTTCTTTGATTGGAAATTTTCCTCTCTTTTGCTTCCGAGGGTAAGGATTGACATCCTCACCCCGGGTCAAGGTTTATGGTGAGTTAGGATTTTGGCTCAAGGCTTGTAGAATGGCTAGACATGATACATGTCAGGGTTTGGTTTGGCTCAAGGATAAAAGGGATGCCCCACATTATTTCCATGACACAAATGCAAAAATGATGATTTGGAAATTTTATGCAAAACTGGTCATGCATGCACCTATGTGGACACTCAAGTGTCAAATTTTTATGGTCATGTGATGCTAGGGCTCAGGATTCATTTCCTCTATTTTAAATCAACCCAATGTTTCCAAAATATGTTCTTTTATCTATTTGTGCATTCATCCGAGTCCATTTCGGGCGTCCGGGGAAATTTCATAGCATTCACCCTTCAGGTGTACACATTTTTCCAAAAACTAGTTATGATCAGTGAATTTTTTTCAAAGAAAAGTTGGAAGTCAACTCTTTTCAAAAGCATGTCGGTTTTTCAGCTAGACAACTTATTTTTCTTTTTCCATCTTTTTTTCTTGTTTTTTTTTCTTCTTTTTTTTCATGAGGTATTTTGCTACCTAAACATGTGCATATTTTTGTGAGGTATTTTTGCTATATACATGCATATCCAAGGTATCTCTCTACCTAAACATACAAATATATATTTTGTGAAGTATTTTTTTGTTTACATACACGCACATCTAAGGTATCTCTCTACCTAAACATACACATATATATTTTGTGAAGTATTTTTTTGTTTACATACATGCATATCTAAGGTATTTTCACTACCTAAACATACATATATATATTTTGTGAGGTATGACTACCTTCCGAGCTTGCGCTTGTTTTATTTAAATCCCCAGGATCATGAGCAACTAGGTGCGTCCTACTATAAAAAGTGATCAAATAACAAGCATAGATTCAAAAGGTACTAGGTTGCCTCCTAGTAGCGCTTCTTTAACGTCTTTAGCTGGACGCCTTATGACTTGTTGGTCACTGACCTAGTACTTCGCTTACCTTTGGCTTTGGACTTGGTCGCCTACTGGTCGGCCATGTGTCGTAGGCAACACTCTAACCTTTTTATGGATGAGTTGAGGTGAACTTTAGAGGTGGTGGCGGTGTGTCTATTGCCCGCTACCGGCCATCCCAATGCTGCTGTGGTGTTTCGCCCTGCACCTGCCTGGGGACGCAGTACTTCTTGATGAAAGCTCGATCAGTAGGGGGCCTGATGCCCTTGCTGGAGGTTACAGGTACTCCGTAGAACTGACAGAGACCCGTAATTAGAGCTTGACAACTCCAAGACCCTGTTGGACTTCTTCGAGTCCACTGGGTGTCTTGCAGGCGCGATCCCTGCAAACAATAGATGAAATCAGAAATCAGTTGAGCGATGTGCATACTTACCTATGATGACATAACCTTGCCGGGGGGTACGGGCACCCTATAGGACTAATAGAGGCCCGTAACCAGAGCTGGAAACCCCAGGGCCCTGTTGGACTTTTCCGGGTCCACTGGGTGTCTTGTGGGTGCGATCCCTGCAAACAATAGATGGTATCAGAAATCAGTTGAACCATATGCATACTTACCCATGTCGGGACGACACAGACCAACTGATACTTTTGCAGGGGGTGATTGGCATTGCGGTCGCTGGGCAGAATGTTGCTAAGTAGCAACGTCATCTATATCTATGTAAGAGTGGTCATGTTGGTGCGCATGATCCGCACTCGTCTCTTTGCAGCGGCACAGGTGAAATCTTGCCCCGGTACGCATAGTAGCTGTGTGATAGCCTCCCTCTCTTGTTGTGCTCGCACAGTTGGCCCTCCTCCAATATCAGGGGGTGGCCCAGGAACCGTTAAAAGGAAACTACTGGCCCCTTAACCGGAAGTGCAAGTCTCGGTTAAGCATTTAAGGGCAGAGGACCTTAAATTCTTTTAAGGTGTGGATGTCGAGCACACTGAAAATGAGGACACGTAGCCCTCTCAAGGCGAGGAGGTGTAGTCCTCTGGAGGTGAGGGCGTGCAGCCCTCTGCTGGCGAGGACGTGTAGTCCTTTCAAGGTGAGGGCGTGTAGCCCTCTGACAGTGAGGGTAACTAGTACCCAAGGTGAGGACGTGTAGCCCTCTCAAGACGAGGACATGTAGTCCTCTCGAGGTGAGGGCGTGCAACCCTCTGATGGTGAGGACGTGTAGTCCTCTCAAGGCGAGGACGTGTAGTCCTCTCATCGGTGAGGGTAACTAGTACCCAAGGTGAGGGCGTGTAGCCCTCTCAAGGCGAGGACATGTAGTCCTCTAGAGGTGAGGGCGTGCAGCCCTCTGATGGTGAGGACGTGTAGTCCTCTCAAGGCGAGGACGTGTAGTCCTCTCAACGGTGAGGGTAACTAGTACCCAAGGTGAGGGCGTGTAGCCCTCTCAAGGCGAGGACATGTAGTCCTCTCGAGGTGAGGGCGTGCAGCCCTCTGATGGTGAGGACGTGTAGTCCTCTGACGGTGAGGGTAACTAGTACCCAAGGTGAGGGCGTGTAGCCCTCTCAAGGCGAGGACATGTAGTCCTCTCGAGGTGAGGGCGTGCAGCCCTCTGATGGTGAGGACGTGTAGTCCTCTGACGGTGAGGGTAACTAGTACCCAAGGTGAGGGCGTGTAGCCCTCTCAAGGCGAGGACATGTAGTTCTCTGAAGGTGAAGGCGTGCAGCCCTCTGTTGGCGAGGACGTGTAGTCCTCTAAAAGTGATAGGTACAAGTACCCAAGGGTCCACCCTTATGAGAAAGCAAGAGATCGACTCATCGAGAGGGCCGGTCATCCCAAATCCACAAGATTTGGACATTTAGATGTAGGGAATCTATGTAGTTAACATGATTTTTAGGGATGCAGATGCATGCAACCTTTGTTGTGAAATTTGGTAAATGCGGACTTCATATGAAATAATGCAATGAAATGGAAAGTTTGTACAATGTTCATGTCATTCTTTCCCTATTTTGTGATTTTGATTTTGATTCAATTTTTTTTTTTTTGGAAAACATTGATTGACTGTCCTTTTGAAAGAGGTGATAATTCATGCAACCTCATCCTATCTTTTTGCAAATCTCTCCGGGAACTCCCTCAGAGTGTGTGTTCTGTTTGATTTAGTCATTTGACCATTTTGGAGTGACGGCAATGGAGTCGTTTGATGTTTGATCAATCCATTGAAATCCTAGGGTTTGTCCCTTTTTTTTTGTTAAAAACATCGATGGGTGAGAACTTTTGATCGGCCCCTATGTTCACTTAAGGCTCATGCACGGTGCCCCTCATTGCCCCAGTGTAAGGCTTTGAGGTACCAATCGTTGTCTTTCGTCATGACCTTGTAGCTGGGAACCTATTGAGTGATAACTTCTAATCTGCCCCTAGGTTCATTTGAGGTTTATGCATGGGGCCTTTCATTGCCCCAGTGTAGGGCTTAGAGGTACCAATTGTTGTCTTGTTTTCACAACCTCGTAGTGAGGAAGAATGAAAGACGCAATTGATTCTTGCAAAAAGAATTTTCGAAGGACGAGAAATAGTTGAAGGATTTTTCAGCTGATGGATTAAGTCAAATGACTCCTATGTAGAAGCAAGATGTTTTGATGTCTTGATGATGCTAAAGGATCAAGTGCTTCTAAGTTTTATTCAAGACAAGAATCCAAGAAAGTCAAGATATATGATCAAGTTGATTTCTAGAATCATTTGGAAGAAGTTTCCAAATTGAAAAAACAAAAGGTTTGACCAAAGAATTCTATCATTTCAAATTGAGATTTGCTCTCCGGTAATCGATTACCAGCAGCTGAAAATGTTTATAACAGTCACTAGAAATTTGAATTCAAAATTTATAATGTGTAATCGATTACACATGGATGGTAATTGATTACCAGCAATTTATTCAAATTTTAAAGCCTGTGATCTATTACACAAGTCTTGTAATCGATTACCAGAGGAGATTTTCAGAAAATAATTTCCAAGAGTCACATCTATTCAAATGGTTTATGAATGGCCATCAAAGGTGACTTGGAAACACGAATTTAAAGAGAGTTTTCATTGCCCACAAAGTTTATCCTCTCAAAAGATTAAGAGTTTTTCTGAACTGAACTGTCTTATCCTCTCAAAAAGATTCCTTGGTCAACCCCTTGCATATTCAATAAGGAATTTTGATTGGTCTTCATTGTACAATCTATCCCTTTTAAGAGAGATTTCTTCTTCTCTTCTTCTTACTTCTGAAAAGGGATTAAGAGACTGAGAGTCTCTTATTGTAGAGGATTCTTGAACACAAGGGAAGGGTTGTCCCTGTGTGGTTCAGACTTTGTAAAAGGAGTTTTACAAAGAGAGTGGAAAATCTCAAGTGGGTTTCTTGAGGACTGGACGTAGGCGCGGGAAGTGGCCGAACCAGTATAAATCAAGTTTGCATTCCTCTCTTCCTTTAAACTTCTTTTATTGCTATTTATCTTTTGCTTTAAAGTTTATTTTGATTTGTCTTTTGAGTAATTCATGTTAAGGGTGCATTGTTAATCCAAAAAGAAAGAGTGATAGTTCAATTGGGGAATAGTCTTTGCATCTTAATTCAACCCCCCTTTTTCTTAAGGTAACTGAGGCCATTTGTCCAACATCCTATTCTTGACAACTCGCTTCTCTAAGAAGACAAACTTTCTGGAATGATAAAATGAAGTCACATGAACGTCTATATTTTTACTTGAAAACACAGTCAATCAAATGCCTTTTTTTTTTTTTTGAAACTTATTTTTTTATTTTGAAACTTATTTGTTTTGAACTTTACTCGTTGTTTTACGGCACCCCCACCAACGTGCTAGACGAGTAATCTCTGATTAAACAGTCTTGGAAGTCAACACTCAGGAGCGCAGGTCGCTTGAGCAAATAGACCAATGGCTTGCACCCACATTCCGGTGAAAGTTGAATAAGCAAACATGCGTTTGTGAGAGGATGAGGGACAAGGATGTCCATTTTATCCATATCATTTAGCATTGTAACTGTGGTTTATAATAATGGCATAAACTTGAAAATCCTGATGAGTCATAACAACAGCTTCCAGAATTGCCCCATGTATGGTGTTACTTGTCAATGTTATGATTCAACAAGCGATTCTCCTTAAATTTCAGCCAGCCCGTATCAATTAGACTTCACACTTTATGCTTCGGGGTCATACAATGCTCAATGGAATGCCCCAGGGCTCCTCCACGATAAGCACACGTTGCGTTCGAGTCGTATCCTCAGAAAAATGGAGGTTGAGGAACCTTGGTTGGGGTTATGGCTACCATTGAATTATTGAGTGGATATGGGATCAAGTTTAGCATATGACAACGGAATTTGGGGTGAACCCTACAGGCTTTTTGCTGCAAAATTCCTTTTTGTTGGTGTTTTTTTGGTTTGTGCTAAAGGTGGTCTTCGTCATTGGAAGTGCGGTAGACAGGCTTTGTGGTTGATTTAGGGATGACCTTTGTGGATAACTGGGTGGTGGGTAAGGAGGAGGTTTGTTATTGACTGAGTAATGACATTGTTGGGTTTGGTGGGAAACTTGGCCGTATAGGAATGGCAGTCACAGCATGGGTTTCTCCCTCATTCTCACCCTCTTCATTTGCCCTAGTTTTTTTTTGGCATTTATCAAAGCATGATGATCAGATTTGCCTCTTTCTAGACCCATTTTGATCCTTTCGTCGGTGAAGACCATATCATCAAAGCTTGAAGGTGCGTAGCCCACCATCTTTTCATAGTAGAGTATCGATAATGTGTCTACCGTCACGATCATCGTCTCCCTTTCCATCATTGGGGGTACCACCTGGGCCGCCAAATCCCTCCACCTTTTGGGCGTGTTCTTTGAAAGATTTGTCCCCCTTTTTGCAAATGTTCTGTAGTTGCATCCTATCCGGAACCATATCAAAATTGTACTGATACTGCCTAACAAAGGCAACCATTAGGTCCTTCCAAGAATGGACTCGGGAAGATTCCAAGTTAGTGTACCAGGTAACAGCTACCCCAGTAAGACTTTATTGGAAGGAATGTATTAGCAATTCCTCATCTTTTGCGTATTCCCCCATCTTCTGACAATACATCTTTAGATGGTTCTTGGGACAAGTAGTCCCCTTGTACTTGTCAAGGTCCAGCACCTTGAACTTGGGAGAGGTGATGATATTGGGTTCTAGGAACAACTCTTTTAGGTTAGCAAAGGCATAATCTTCACCTCCTTCAATGGCCCTGAGCCTTTCCTCTAGATGATCCAACTTTCCCATTTCTGCCATAGCATGAGGGTTTTTACTTGTCGTGGAATGCAAGAGGTGTAGTTGTGGGTGATACTGAGGGCCTTCCAAAGGGTTTTGTAGGGGTATACCACCAACTGCTTGCCCTTCCGTGGCATATCCGAGGCAAGGCTCGAAGTCGGCTAGATTGTGGTGGGGAATTTCATGTGTCCCCCCCACGGTTTAAGAGACATGTGCATGATCAGTTTGGGGTTGTTGGCTCTCAATGGGTATAGGAGTGGAGTTATTGACATTCTTATTGGGAGTGTACGCCACTTTGGGTGGCGTATAGTTGAGAGGCAAGCCATATGGCGGGAAGGCGTGCTCGTTTTGAATTTGTACATTATGGGGGCTGCCCGTACTTCCCAAATCTTTGCCTACCATATCTGAGGTTGGATGATTCATTTGGTTGATGCCGGATGGGGACATCAGGTTCACCTTAGCAACAACGCTGGTAGCGGCAATTGCAACCGCATTGGCTTCCATTATCTTCTTCACGCTCATCATGGCCTCCATCATTGTGGTCATTTTCTCTTTAATGGCCTCCATGTCGGCCTTCATCTTCTCTTGTATCTCCTCTACTTCACCCATTATTCTAGCTCTAGCATAAGTTCGGTGAGGACGCCGTAAAGCATGTTTTTTTTTTTTTTTTGATAACAATGATTAAGTTCATTTTATTTTATTTTATTTTATTTTTCAAGGAAAGAATGCAATGAGCAATGCAACCAATGAAAAGCATGGATGTATGCGAATGATGTACAGTTGAAGATTGCGAATTTTTACGCAGGATATGGGGTTGAATCAATTTAGATTTTCAACATGGTCCATGACATCTTTGTCAAGGTGAAACTGGAAGTAACAAGGACATCAACAATCCTAAATATGTTTGGCAGTAGACGAAGCAGTGATGTGACTCGATTCATCTTTTGCCCCAATTTTGCAAGACGGTTACTTCCATATTTTGACTTGATGAACCTTTTTATAAAAGCATGAGCTTGGTTCAACCCTATAATCCAAGGAATGGCAATTCTGATCGCCAATACTTCAACAACATCTCATAGGGATGAATGACTCGGGCATACTTTAAGCCGTGCATGGAAAATGTAATTATGAAATTGAGATGCCCGAAGAAACACCATTTCCTAGTTAACCATGCATTAGGTACCATGTTCAATTATTTTGTTTTGTTGTTGTGTGTTTTTTTTTTTTTTTAGAAATGGGTTTATGATCCCAACATGGTTGGCTCATGGTGCCTAACACATGCAACTAAGAATGTAGTGTGAAGTTTCACGCTTCCCCTTTTTTGTTTTTGTAGAGGAAAACACAAGGATGAGCAAACATGAAAACAAATGGTATGCAATTTTGCAGATCAAAAAGTTTGTTGAACGCATATGCATGATGATGCCATGACTCATGCAAAATGTGAGGCTGGAATATGATAACGGACAAATGCAGGAACGATATGTTCATTATGATGTTATGAAGAGATGCTTATGCGATGCATGATATGAATGCATTTTACGGACACGAGAGCCCGGAAAATTATCTCTTCTTACTTGCGCATTTGGGGGCGCAGTGCCCCATGTGTACAATTAAGAAGGTGATATGGACCTTCCGGATTCCCGTGACAAAGGACGAGACCAACATACAATGCATGCTAGAGATAAAATGTGGGAGTGACTTGATTCGCACTGATTTTAGAGTAAAAACGTGGGATAAACTCATTTTTTTCAAAAAGTTATAACTAGTCAAGATCTGAGCGACAATACAAACTTCCTAGCGGTTTCTAATCATATGGTCCATTAAGTCTATCATATGCTAACAATAGCTGAGAAGTCCGTGGATCTCCTCGGGGGCGGAGTAGGTGTCCGCCACTGCTTTGGCCTTGGCTAGCAATGGGGGAAGTTCTTGACTCCTGTTCAAAGTAAGAGCAAATCGGTCCGTCCACATTGTTGCCTCTTGGTGCAATGAATCAATTACCCTTTCCCTTGCTTCCCTTTCTGCTGATATCTTGGCGTACTCATCCTCTAGCCTTTGCTCATGAGTCGCCACTAGATTTAGCTTCTCTTTGCACTTATCGATGATGGCCCACATATTCCCTTCAGTCTCGCTTAACTGTTGGGACAAATTTCTTTTCGACCTAAGGCAAACCTTTAGCTCGTCCTTCAAGATCATGCCTTTGACCCGTGATGATTCCTTTCACCTCTTCGGAGCTTGAGCTCACTATTGCTGCCCTATAAAGCCCCTCAAAACTTTGCTTTGGTCGTGTTCTTCCTTTCGGGCCTTCTTGGTTTCTCATTCCAAGGCTTCATCGGTGGCCATATTGACATCCCTTAGTTCATCATACTCTTTTCAGACTTTGATGGCTATGGACTTGAACTTCTCTTCGACTACCCAGGCTCTTTCAAGCTCTGCCTTTAGGGCTTGTACCTCATCACTTTCTTCCAAAGCTTTAACCTCATCGTCTCTCACAGTCTTTAGATTTGGGAGCCAATCCAGTCCTTGTGTTCGGACTCTCAGCCACTTATGATAGCCGCCGATGATCCCATTACTGCTTCCCCTAAGCTCTCTGTCCTTTCTTCACGCCGCATCCCGTGCCTTGCGAACTCCTTGGAGTACCCTCGCGTTGTGGTCACTAAAACCCCGTGCGATGAAAGGCGTGATGCTTTCGTCTAATGGCGCTCCTCTCATGGGGTAGCCAAGTTGTCTTATGGCGAGAACGAGATTATAATTAATACAACCCCTTGTTCCCATCAAGGGAACATTTGGACATCCTTCGCATGAAGATAGAATCTCGATTCTTCCTTCCTTCTAGCGAGGGAACCAATTAACAGACGCCCCCCCATGCTAGCCAAGAGTTGGTCCCAATTCGCCTTTCCTTTTTCGACGCACGAGCGGTAACCTTGTAGCGGATAGACGGGCCTACCTTCTTGGAGAAAAAGTTGTGAAACCAGCCCCACATAGAGAGCTGGAGTACAGCAAACAATCCTTGCATTGCTTTCTTCACATCTTCAGTCGAAGGTGTCATATAGGTCGGCTAGCATAGCGACAACCGGACTTTCCTTGTGGTTATGATAGGCGAGAAAAACGTCGATCGCTGCCAGGTCCACCAACCCATCCACATTTGGAAAGAGGACTCCCTCGAAAATCAACAGTGTGAGAATATCTATGAATGGGGTCCACTCGCCTTTATCTGCCAAGATTCTTGCTTTTACCTCCAAATATTTTCTCGGTATTCCGACCACCCCATTTTCGACTTGCCTTTGGCGGTCTAATTCCTGCGCCGAGATTTGGACTTTTTTAGAAATTCTGGCCAATGAGGGGTAGAACCCTAAGAAGAGGTATGGTTTCCTTCCCCCTAGAGGACATCCTAGGATTTCTTCGAATTCTTCCACCATGGGTGATAGTTGGAAGTCCCCAAAAGTGAAGCACCTCAACGGATGATCATAATACTGGGCAAGGGAGGCAATGGACTCTGTGGAGACTTCTACCCTAGCTAGGTCCCAAATCTTACCATAGGCTTTGCGGAAGGCTTGCCGTTGAAGTTGACCCATTAATTGCCCCAACTTTCGTAAACTGGTGACCTCTAAGCTCTTGATTTTGACTTGATAGAACATCTTTTTAAACGACGGCTTTTGACTTGATCCCATGTTTTACTAAAGTGAAATAAAATATAGTGCGAATCAAAACTCCGACATCTATCATGGGTGGAATGGATGAATGCATGAAGAAATCCATATGACACAGATGCAATTTACGAATACGGGAGCCCGAGAAATTGTCTCCTTCTTAGATACAACGTCTAGGGGTAGCAAAGTGCCCCAACGTATGTATTTAAAACGGTGACACGGACCCTTCGTTGGTTTGCTAAAGTGAGGGGATCAAAGACGAAACCTACGCATGATGCATATGCGAAAGGCACAACACGGGGATGTACATAGTACGACAATATTCACAAACAAATATAAGCAAAAGGGTATATGATACTTATGCATGGCAGTGTGAAAAATGGCACGCAGCGTGTTTGCTCCGTGCCCCTATTTAAGGGACCTATAAGGGAGAGAGCTAACTAGGCTTTTAGTGATAACCCCCAAGGTAGTCATATCTCTCTTGATGGTTTCTAGAGGTATCATCCCCTTCGAAGAACATACTGCAGCAGTAGGGACTACTAGCAACAATATGTTTTCAAAGAGAAAAACTCTAGATGAGGGTTCACTGTAATCAAGCAAGTCGGAGACCTAGCATGATCACGGATTCACCTCCCCTCCTTATGTTCCCACGAACCCGGGTATAGGGCCCTTTTTCAACTCACCGTGTGTGCAAATAGTGTTAGTGTTTGTGTGCATCAAATGAATAAATATTTACCTCATGCATACAAAAAAAATGCACTAAAAGCATCAAAGAGTTATATATACAAGAACATAATAAGGGGAAGCCAACAAAGGAGTAAGTCATGGCAAAATTTGCACAAGATTAAATGGCCTAACTCTCTAAAAATAGTCCCCAGTGGAGTCGTCAACTGTCGCAACCTACCCTTCGGCAGGAGGGCGACGCGTGACTCGCGGGATGCGTGTTCCACGAAAGGAATACGCGCGGAGTCGCCACCAACGTTTATTTGAGGAAAACGTCGGAAAAACCAGAAAAGACGCGATCTACGAACTTTTAAGTGAAAGGTTCGGGAGTTGTATTTACGCGCGGGGAAGGTATTAGCACCCCACACGTCCGTCACAAGGGACGACAGCCTTTAATCGAATGTGCAAACATGACTTTGATTTTTACGTTCCCTTTTATGTCCTTATATCCTTTATACCCTTTTTATATTTTTTCTCTTTTTGTGGTCGACAAGGGTGTTTCCCTTTGCTCCTACGTATTCCTCAATTGGGATGAGAAAATCAGACCTACGTAGTTCTTTCGGAACAAAGTGTTTGGTTAAGTTGTTTTTGTCTTTTTTGCAAAATATATTTTTATTGAACAAAAGGTCATTTAAGGTGTTGGACCATTAAACGGTCTTTTGATTTTGAAAGGAGAGAAACGTTAAGGCATTGGACCATTAACGATCTCTTGGGGTGGTCGACAAAAGCGGGGCTTTTGCTCCTACGTATCCTCAATTGCGATGAGGAAATCAGACCTACGTAGTTCTTGCAAAAGCGGTAAAGTTACATGTTGATTTTATGCTTTTGAACGGTCCATGTTAACCGATAAAAGCAAAGAGGACCGTTTAAGGCGTTGGACCTTAAAACGGTTTTTAGTGATTTTCGGACAAAACTTGATTTGTGAGTCTACTTTAGTCTTAGTTTCACTTTGGTTATTAATCAATTCATTCAAGGAAACTTCCAAAGAAAAACGTCCGATTGATTTTTTTAATTTATTTTATTCAAAGATATTTTGATTATTTTATTATTTTTCAAGATATTTTGATTATTTTATTATTATTTTACTTTTTTTGGTTTAACCGAGGTTATAGCGTGAACGATCGGTTAGATTTCATTTTAAAAGTGATTAAATGAGATTACAACACAAATGATCGGTTGAAATTCATTTTATCATTTATTAGATGAGAAAACGGCTTAAATAAACGGTAAAAGCGCGTTAAAGACGGAAGAAAAGAAATCGAAAATAAAGATGAAAGCTTAAAAAAACAAGAAATGAATTGAAAGTCTCGGATTCGAAAACTTACCCGTTGAAGAATGAAGAACGGATGAAGAACGATGAAGAACGGACGAAAACCTTCACGGATTTGCTTACGGAAACATCTCGGAAGCGTTACGGAAGCACCTCGGCTTGGATTTTCTTCACGGAAACAATTTTTTTCACCAAAAACAGCTGAAATACATAGCCAGGGGGCTCAGGGATCCTTAGAACAGCCCCCTTCAGCCTTTTTATAGGAAAAAGGGGGAGGAGGTTGCCGCCCAGCTCGCCCAGGCGACGTTAGCTCGCCCAGGCGAGCTGGGTTGCTTCCTCCAGAAGCAACCCAGCTTCAAAAAACATTCTGGAAGGCCCAATTCAAAATTTCGAAAATGTTATTTGCACCCCCCCCCCAATTTTGATAAGTTCACCCCCCTTCTTTCATAATTTACGGAAAAGTTACGGAAGCATATAGGACTTGATTTTCTTCTTTTTTTCTCTTCCGTCTCACCCGTATTAAGTTAATTATGCTTATTTAGAGTTATGGGAATTTTACGGAAGCATTACGGGTGTCCCGGAAGCCCCGGAATCCCATTTTTTCAACAAAACGGGGGGTGTGGTGGCCATCTAGCTCGCCCAGGCGAGCTAGGTTACTTCAACTTTAAGCAAGAAATTGCCCAGAAACCTCTAGAAGGGCCCAGATTCAGAAATTACTGTTTGCACCCCCCATTTTACTAATACACCCCCCCCTTTGGCTTTTTTTTGGTGATTCTTTTTTCGTAAAGTTACGGAAACTTACGAATTTCGTAACGATACTTGTTTTCTTTCCGTAATATTACGGAACCTTGTGGATTACATAATCATCCCCTTTTTGACTTACGGAATGTTACGGAACCTCACTTATTTATGCAACGATGCTTCCATTTGATTTTCGGTGTGTCACGGAAACTTACGGATTGTGCATCAATATTTTTTTGGTTTTCCGGCATGTCCTGGAATTTCACAAATTGCCTAATGATGGGTGCCAAGCACCTCACAAGGACCAAAGAAAAGTCGCATGTCATCAAGCAAAGGTCCCCCGGACGAAATTAGGGTATGACAGACTGTGCTAGAGAGAAAAACAAATGATCAAAGTGAATAAAGAGCCATTTCTAGGGCAAATTTGGGTGTCGAAGGGCCAAATTTTGATTCGGTGAGATTTTTGGTGTAAATCCAGTTTGAACAAGTCTAAATAGATGTTATGGACTGGTGTGAGGTGAGAGTTTACTTCAAATTTACCTCATTCTAAATTTCGCTTTTCAAACCTAGAAAACCCATTGAATTGAGGGGTTTTGGACACCTAGATGTTGTGTTGCTGTGGTTTGAAGCTTGGCTTTGGTTTAGACATGTTTGATACATGATTTGGGACTTGTAGGATTTGATTTGAGCAAGATTGGATGAGGGGAAGTGTGATTTTCGAAATCTGCACTTATGCAGAATTTTGCTGCCAAAATAGGTGCAGCAGGATTTTAGCTTGGTGCAGAAAATGCTTGTGTGTGGTTGGCTGTGGAAAGTCTAGTTTAGAATGAGTTCTAGATGTTTGCTAGTAGATCCCAACGGTCACAATGTAGGCTTATGCACTATAGACTTCCAGTAAAATTTTGGAGTCGATCCAACGGTTAACGAATTGGATCGAAGGAATTGTTACTGTGGTCTTTAAGTGAGAAAAGCTGTGATTTTGGTTGATGTGTTGAGCAGAGTTTTCTGCCTTTGCTCTGTTTTGCTTGGCTATGATAGCTTGTGCTGTTTGAATGTTGTTTTGCTTGGATGTTGTGGAAGCTTGGGAGGATTGATGGGGACCCGGTGTTGAGAGAAACGAGGATATGGGCTACGTGGGAGTACGTGAGCTCAGTTGGAGGTGGGCAACAGGGGATGGTGGGTTTATGCGCGCATTGTGGATGTGGAAAACTTGTTGTGCACCATCGCCCGACCGCCACCTAGTACCACATGTGATGGATACCCCATAATCCTACAAGCTTGAGATGAGGAAGTGTTGAAGGGTGAAACTTCCTGCTTTTATTGTTGACCACAGAGTGGTACCTGGAGATATGTCGCGGGGGTCAGGAGACCTTGGGGACGTCAGGTGGGGTGCTATTGCCCAAAACCAAGCTTGACCAATCCCGACCCAACCCGGGCATAGTCGGTCAGTGAGAACCTGTGATGTACCTAAGCAGGCGAGCTCCTGGCAGTCAACAGATAAAAGGAACAAGACCACAAAGCAAGGAGGCTTGTGGTGGCTGGCCAGCTGTGAATTTTGTGTAACATGTGGATTGTGGCCTCTGGTAATCGATTACCAAGGGTGGGTAATCGATTACAAGGCTTAAAATTGAAGACAGGAGGCTAAGATGGTCTCTGGTAATCGATTACCAAGGAATGTAATCGATTACCAGGCTTGAAAACGAAGTCAGGAAGCTAAGGGAGCCTCTGGTAATCGATTACCAGCCTGTGTAATCGATTACACAGAGGGATGGGTCACTGGTAATCGATTACCAGGCATGTATAATCGATTACACAGTGCATTATGGCATATTTCATGTTCTGAGGCTGTGTAATTCAAGTTTAGCCTCTGGTAATCGATTACCAAGGCTGTGTAATCGATTACCAGAGATGGAAAGCCTTAAAATACCCCTTTTTATTGCATGTAGTGTTTATGAGACGCATCGTGTGCAGCACAGTTAGATTCTTGTGAAAGAGTCTACCCCTTTCTCTTCTTTCTTGTAGATCGTGATGGCGGCGCAGCTAATCCGTGATCGAGTAGAGATGGAGTGCCTAGAGGGAGCTTGGGAGACCCTCGAAGGCAACACGAGGTGCCGATTTCGGGGCATCATTCGATTCACGGCTACTTCTTTGGTGCATCCAGATGAACCTGCACGGACGCTTCAGCGCACTGTGGAGTGGATACTACCCACGCCTACACCATATCGTCTAGTGGAGCCCGTTCAAGTGATCGAGGTAACGTCATCCGAGGAAGACCCTGAGGAGGACCTGGAGGAGCTACCTCCTGAGCCTGCTGTGGATGCCCTTGACTTTCTAGAGGGTGATGAGGATCCACTTCTTGAGGTGGATTCTCCCGAGGAAGTCATGTCGGCATCTGAGGCAGACTCTACGGAGGATAGTGGCCCGAGGGAGATGGCGATCAGCGGAGGCTCTTCATCCTAGTGGACAGCTTTTTTTTGGATTAGTTTTGTATGCTTTTTGAGGGTGGGTGTATCTAGGACTGACTGTTAGGTTTACTCTTTTGTTTTGTATGGGTAGACCTGATGTATAGGAATTTGATGATTGTATACATGTGGCTGAAGCCACCACTATGGACACCTTTGCTCTGGATGACACTGTATTTTGTAAAACTCCCATATTTTGGACAGCTTTAAATGATATATGCATTTATAATCGATCTTGTTATTTGAAAAGAAAGCATTAGCAACTTTATTTGTAAAAGAGTTTATCGACCGTATTTTATTCTTTTATTTTCATGTGACGACCTAAAGTAATGGCTGGTACATTCTTCCTTTTGAAACAGCAAAATAATTTAGAGAATTATGAGCGGTAAGAAAGAAATGACTCCGAATAGAGTTGTGAACTGGCCATTCAGGACTTTATAGTGAGGATTTTCCTTCTAAACCTAGTTATGGTGAAAAGAGAAAGAAATGAAAAAGAAAAAGAAGAAAAAAAAATTTACCATGGTTTTTGTTATTTAAATTATTTCTATTAAACCAGTCATTAATTTAGGGACGCCACAGGCCCGATGACACGCAGAGACAAAATTTGGTCATTCTGCACCCTTGTGTCATCCAGAGGCGGCGGGCCCGATGACACGCGGAGATACCTTACGGTTATCCGCACCCTTGTGTCATCCAGAGGCGGCGGGCCCGATGACATGCAGAGACTGACATAGTCTTCTGCACCTTTTGTTCCTCCGGGAACAGCGAGTCATTTACATGCGGAAATTTTACAGTCACCCGCGACTCTCGTCAACCGAGAGGAACGAAATTAGTGTCATACCCTAATTTCGTCCGGGGATCTTTGCTTGATGACATGCGACCTTTGTTTGGTCCTTGTGAGGTGCTTGGCACCCATCATTAGGCAATTTGTGAAATTCCGGGAACAACAAGTCATTTACATGCGGAAATTTTATGGTCACCCGCGACTCTCGTCAACCGAGAGGAACGAAATTAGTGTCATACCCTAATTTCGTCCGGGGATCTTTGCTTGATGACATGCGACCTTTCTTTGGTCCTTGTGAGGTGCTTGGCACCCATCATTAGGCAATTTGTGAAATTCCGGGAACAACAAGTCATTTGCATGTGGAGATTTTATGGTCACCCGCGACTCTCGTCAAATCGAGAGGAACGAAATTAGTGTCTTGTCTTTACTTTCCTTTTATCTCCAATAAAAGACAAGTAAAGAGGGGAAACTGTCATACCCTAATTTCGTCCGGGGACCTTTGCTTGATGACATGCGACCTTTCTTTGGTCCTTGTGAGGTGCTTGACACCCATCATTAGGCAATTTGTGAAATTCCAGAACATGCCAGAAAACCAAAAAATATTGATGCACAATCCGTAAGTTTCCGTGACACACCGGAAATCAAATGGAAGCATCGTTGCATAATTAAGTGAGATTCCGTAACATTCCGTAAGTCAAAAAGGGGATGATTATGTAATCCGCAAGGTTCCGTAACATTACGGAAAGAAAACAAGTATTGTTACGAGATTCGTAAGTTTCCGTAACTTTACGAAAAAAGAATCACCAAAAAAGGTAAGGGGGTGAACTTGTCAAGATAGGGGTGTAAATAGCAATTCAAATCTAGGCCCTTCCAGAACATTTTGGAAGTTGGGTTGCTTAAGGAGGAAGGAACTGGGCGGCAAGCTCCTCCACGTTTTTGAAAAATGGTTTTCGGGGCTTCCGCGGCTTCCGTAATACTTCCGTAAAATTTCCGAAAACCTTGGGTAAGCATATTCCACTTAACATTGGTGAAAGGGAAGAGAAAAAAGATGAAAATCAAATTCGAAAACAGTTCCGTAAGGCTTCCGTAACTTTTCCGTAAAATACAAAAAGGAGGGTGAACTTAGTAATTCGGGTGCGCTTAGAAATCTTCTTCATTAAGTCTTTGGGCGGCAAGCACCTCCCTTTTTTTCTATAAATAGGGGAGGGGGGAGCTGTTTCAAAAGGTTCAAGACCCCTTTGGCTATGCATTTCGGCTATTTTGGGCAAAAAACACGTTTTCGTGATGAAAAATCGAGTCGAAGTGCTTCTGTAACGCTTCCGTAAGCGATTCTGTGGAAATTCTTCATCGTTCTTCGTCGTTCTTCACCGTTCTTCATCCGTTCTTCGTTCGTTCTTCGTTCTTCAACGGGTAAGTTTTCGAATCCGAGACTTTCAATTCATTTCTTGTTTTGTGTACTTTCACTTTAATTTCGTTTACTTTCAGTTTTCTTTTCTTCCCTTTTGACGTGCTTAAGCCATTTATTTAAGTCATTTCTCGCTTAATCTAAAAATAAAATAAATTTCCACCGATCGTTTCAATTGTATCATCCGTTAATTTTGGTTAAAATGAATTCCGACCGTTCGGTCGTGCCGTAACCACGTTGGAAATCAAAAAAAGAGGTAAAATAATAATATAATAATCAAAAAAATATTTTTTAGTAAAGTAAAGCGAAAAATCAATCGGACGTTTTCTCTTTGGGATTTCTCATTCTTAATCGAATTGACTAATAACTAAGGTGAAACTAAGGCTAAAATCAACTCGCCTAGTCAAGCTCGTCCACAAAAATAGGTTTTTGAAAGTTTATCGCTTCAATTTCTTATTAAGTAAAATGGGTCATTTTTAAGGTCCAACGCCTTAAAATGATCACCTTTCAAGTAAAAAGAATCACTTGATTCACGCATAAGAAAGAACTACGTAGGTCTGATTTTCTCATCCCAATTGAGGAATACGTAGGAGCAAAGGGAAACACCCTTGTCGACCACAAAAAGAGAAAAAATATAAAAAGGGTATAAAGGATATAAGGACATAAAAGGGAACGTAAAAATCAAAGTCATGTTTGCACATTCAATTAAAGGTTGTCGTCCCTTGTGACGGACGTGTGGGGTGCTAATACCTTCCCTGCGCGTAAATACAACTCCCGAACCTTTCACTTAAAAGTTCGTAGATCGCGTCTTTTCCGGTTTTTCCGACGTTTTCCTCAAATAAACGTTGGTGGCGACTCCGCTCGTATTCCTTTCGTGGAACACGCATCCCGCGAGTCACGCGTCGCCCTCCCGCCGAAGGGTAGGTTGCGACAACCCCTATAACACTCGATCCAGAAAAATGGATAATGAAGAGGGAGTGCAGGAACAGATGAAGGTCGATCTATCGGCCTTAAAAGATCAAATGGCTTCCATCTCGGAGGTCATGTTAAAACTCCAGAAAACCATAGAGGATAAAGCCATCGCAACCGCCTCCAGTACAGTTAGGGAAGCGGAGCCGGTGCTGCAGCCCGCCTTGAATCCGGGCCTAGACAGAAACACGGCCGTGTTCGGTCAAAGGTATAGTCCGCAAGCTTATCCTTATGCCCTGCCTCCGGACTTCACCCCCCGTGCCACCCCGGAAGAGTTAAGCCAAGCCCCTACTTTTGAGGGGTAACTCCCACCTTATGAAGACTATCCCGGGCAAGACGATGGGGAAGGAGATACCCATCTTGGCCCCCTGCTCCACCTCAAAGATCCGTCCCCGCATGAACTACCCCAACCGAACATAGTCCGTCATACCTCGGCCTCACCCACACCCGTAAAAGAATCTGTTCCCTTTGCGGAAGATAAGGGAAAGATTGAGGCGCTTGAAAAGAGGTTGAGAGCAGTCGAGGCCTCGGCAATTACCCATTCTCGGATTTAGCGGATTTATGTCTCGTGCCCAACATCGCCATCCCTCCCAAGTTCAAAGTACCGGACTTTGATAAGTACAAATGTACGACATGTCCGAAGGGGCATCTTCGGATGTATTGTCAAAAGATGGGGGCGTATTCTGCGGACGAGAAGTTGTTGGTCCATTTCTTTCAAGACAGCTTGGCCGGAGCAGCTGTAGCATGGTATACCAATCTGGAAGCTTCCCAGATCCGATCATGGAAGGACTTGGCAACTGCCTTCATTAGGCAGTACCAGTACAATACGGACATGGCTCCCGATCGGAACCAGCTTCAGGGTATGACTAAACGAGAGCATGAGTCCATTAAGGAATATGCCCAGAGATGGAGAGATCTCGCAGCCCAAGTCGTACCGCCCATGACGGAGAGAGAGATGATCACAATTATGGTAGATACGTTACCCACGTTCTACTATGAAAAGCTGATAGGCTACATGCCCGCTAACTTTGTGGATCTCGTCTTCGCCGGAGAAAGGATTGAATCCGGGCTACGAAAAGGCAAGTTCGAATATGCTGCCAATATGGCCCCCAACAACAACAGAAGAGCCCAAGTAGTGGGCGCGAGGAAAAAGGATGGAGACGCCCACGCGGTCACCACCGCCCCAACATGGATGAAAGCACCCCAAAATATCCAAAGCTCATACCAGCCCAATCCCCCAAATTTTTTAATCCGAGCCGAGAACTCCCTCCCAACTCAAGTAAAAGGACCACCCGCAGCAGAAAGAGCGTCGTCCCAACGCACAGCTCCAGCCGCACCCCGGCCAGTTAATAATACAGCCCCCGGCGCGACTTATAAATATGCACAGCACCCGAAAGACAACTTCCCTCCTACTCCCATGGCATACTCCGAGCTATGGCCTCCATTATTGGAGAATCATTTGGTGGTGGCCATACCCGGAAAGGTTCTCCAGCCACCCTACCCCAAGTGGTATGACCCGGGTGCCAAGTGTGTGTACCATAGTGGAGTTCCCGGATACAATATTGACTCCTGCATCCCGTTCAAGTATAAGGTGCAGCACCTGATTAGTGCCGGCTGGATATCGTTTCAGGAGGAAGGCCCAAATGTTAAAACCAACCCGCTAGCTAGTCATGGAGGGACTAGCGTGAACGCCGTTGAAGAGGATGAGTCGCCACGGACGAAAAGGTTAGGAGAGGTAGCTACTTCTAGGCGCTTCATCTATCAATCACTGCAAGCGGCGTGCATGGTCTCCAGTGGTGGAGGCGAAAGAGATGAATGTTTGTTTCACCTCGGGGAGTCGCATGACATGGAAACCTGTCCCGCGGTAGAAGAATTGCTTCAGCGGCTCATGGATTGCGGGCAGCTTGAAGTGTTCATAGGAGGGAAGGAAGAACCATAAATTTGCATGCAGTCGGAAGAGAAGAAGGTTCCTCTAACCCCCAAGGCCCTAGTGATATGTTTTACTAGGAAAGGGACCGGCTCCACACCCATATACCCGCGGGCGGCGCCCAAGCCAACGCCATTTGTATATCAAAGTGATAAGGCCATTCCGTGGAAGTATACCCCTCCCGCGTCCAGCGAAAGAGTTGCAACCGAAGTTGACTCCCTATCAGCTAAGGTAACCAACATCACCGGCCTCAGTGGCGTAACCCGCAGTGGTCGGGTGTTCGCTTCCCCTCACCCGGCGGAATTGCCCTCTAAAGGGAAGGCACCCATGGTCCAAGAGCCCACAGATATAGCCACCCCCTCGAAAGAAGTAGATCCTCCCGTGGCAAGAGGAGCCGAAAAGAAAGAGGGACTTCAAGGAAAAACAGTGACTTTGGAAAAGGCCCATGAGTTCCTCCGCCTCATCCAACAAAGCGAGTTTAAGGTAGTCGAGCAACTGAATAAAACTCCAGCAAGGATCTCCTTGCTTGAACTACTCATAAACTCTGAGCCTCATCGTGCGCTGTTGATGAAGGTTCTTAACGATGCCCATGTAGCACATGATATCTCGGTGGAGGGTTTCGAAGGCATCGTTAATCATATAACCACCAACAACTACATCGCGTTTGCGGAAGAAGAGATTCCCGTTGAGGGGAGAGGACACAACAAGGCTCTACATGTGTCGGTGAGATGTATGGACCACGTTGTCGCAAAGGTACTTATCGACAACGGATCGAGTTTAAATGTAATGCCGAAGACCACTTTGGAAAAGCTTCCTTTTAGTGCGTCACGTTTAAAACCGAGCTCGATGGTAGTGCGGGCCTTTGATGGTACTCGGCGGGAAGTAATGGGGGAAATCAACATTCCCATTCAGATAGGCCCCCACACTTGCAATGTGGTGTTTCAAGTAATGGATATAAATCCTGCCTATAGCTGCCTCTTGGGAAGACCGTGGATTCATGCCCTTGGAGTGGTCCCATCAACGCTTCACCAGAAATTGAAGTTCGCAGTGGGTGGACTTTTAGTGATAGTGTCGGGTGAAAAGGACATGTTAGTGAGCTGCCCTTCCTCCGCACCGTACGTAGAAGCGGCGGAAGAATCGTTGGAAACGGCTTTCCAATCCTTTAAGGTTGTGAGCTGCGCCTCTGTGGAACCAAGTCCGTCGCTGCCTTCTCTCTCCAACGCGGCCATAATGGTGGCGCGTGTTATGCTCAGGAACGGATTTGAGCCCGGAATGGGTCTAGGCAAGGACTGCCTCGGGAATGCCGACGTGGTCGATATCAAGGGAAATCCATACAAGTATGGATTAGGGTATAAACTCGGGATGCCGGGGAGGAGGAACGTGCCGTCAAGATTTCGGGCGGATAGGGTATGGCCCGGCCGTATTAGCCAATCTTTCACCAGCGCTGGAATGGTGTCCGAGGAGGAGGTGGCCGCAATAGAAGAGGAGTTCCCTCAAGACCCACCAAGTTTTGTGCAACCATGCCACCCCGATTCCCAAGTAGGGAACTGGCGCGTGATAAGCCAGTCAGAAGTCTATACCGCTGATTCAATGTAATTAGAGCCTATAGATTTCCGTTCTCTTTTGTTTTGTGAAACCTACCTTATTAAATAAACAAAGAGATCTTGTTTCATCTGTTCTTGCAGTACCACCCTTTCTCATATCATTTTGCATGTTTTTTGTTTCTTTTGCCTTGTTTGGTATAGATATGAGGTCGATTCTTTGAAGATCCTAACAACGAGGGTTTGACAATCGATTTCGATCGAGATATAAGCCAAACGATAAACGAGGAAGAGGAAGAGGACGTCCTGTCACCAGAATTGGAGAGGTTGGTCGCTCAGGAAGAACGTGAAATGAAGCCTCACCAAGAAGAAACCGAATTGGTAAACTTGGGGACCCCAGAGGAAAAGAAAGAGGTAAAGGTAGGAACCGGTATGACCGTGCCTATCCGCCAAGGATTGATAACCCTTCTTGAAGAGTATCAAGATGTCTTTGCATGGTCGTATCAAGACATGCCCGGTCTGGATTCCGACATTGTGCAGCATAAGTTGTCGTTGAATCCTGGGTCTTCCCCGGTTAAGCAAAAGTTACGAAGGATGAAACCCGAGATGTCCTTAAAAATTAAAGAAGAAGTAAGGAAGCAGTTTGATGCAGGTTTCTTAGCTGTGGCACGGTACCCGAAGTGGGTGGCCAACATTGTCCCAGTCCCGAAAAAGGACGGCAAGGTTCGAATGTGTGTAGACTACCAGGACTTGAACCGAGCCAGTCCTAAAGACAACTTTCCCCTGCCACACATTGACATATTGGTAGATAATACAGCCAAATTCGCCCTCTTCTCATTTATGGATGGTTTCTCGGGGTATAATCAAATAAAGATGGCACCCGAAGATGTAGAGAAGACCACTTTCGTCACCCTATGGGGAACGTTCTGCTATAAGGTGATGGCCTTCGGACTGAAAAATGCTGGGACAACCTTTCAGCGTGCCATGGTGGCGTTGTTCCATGACATGATGCATAAGGAAATAGAGGTCTACGTAGATGACATGATTGCCAAGTCTCGAACTGAGGACGAACACCTTGTCAATCTGCGTAAGCTGTTTGGAAGGTTGCGGAAATACCAATTAAAACTAAACCCAACCAAATGCACCTTTGGGGTGAAGTCGGGGAAGCTGCTAGGATTTATCGTAAGTCAAAAAGGGATAGAGATAAATCCCGAGAAAGTGAAGGCCATCCTTGAAATGTCGGAACCCCGTACGGAGAAGCAGGTTCGGGGGTTTTTGGGCAGGTTGAATTATATCGCGAGATTTATCTCACAACTCACCCCTACCTGTGAGCCCATTTTTAAGCTGTTACGTAAGAGCCAAGCGGTCCTATGGAACAGTGACTGCCAAGAGGCTTTCGAGAAGATCAAACAGAGTCTCGCGAATCCCCCGGTGCTCATGCCACCCGTAACAGGAAGACCTCTTTTCATGTACATGACCGTGTTGGACGAATCTACGGGGTGCGTGTTGGGTCAGCATAATGATTCTGGGAAAAAGGAGCAAGCCATCTACTATCAGAGCAAGAAGTTTACCGCATGTGAGATGAATTACTCAATGCTGGAAAGGACGTGTTGTGCTCTGGTATGGGCGTCACATCGGCTTAGGCAATATATGCTCAGCCATACCACGTGGCTTATTTCCAAAATGGATCCCGTGAAATACATCTTTGAAAAACCGGCCCTCACGGGACGAATCGCTAGGTGGCAGGTATTATTATCTGAATTCGATATCGTTTACGTCACCCAAAAGGCGGTAAAGGGAAGTGCCTTAGCAAATTATTTGGCCCAATAACCCCTCCAGGATTATCGGCCGATGCACCCCGAATTTCCGGATGAAGATATCATGGCCCTGTTTGAAGAGAAGCGGACGCACGAGGACATAGACAAATGGATTGTTTGCTTCGATGGGGCATCCAATGCTTTGGGCCACGGAGTAGGGGCAGTCCTTGTATCCCCGAATGATCAGTGTATTCCTTTCACGGCTAGGCTAGGTTTTGATTGTACCAACAATATGGCCGAGTACGAGGCATGCGCCCTCGGGGTTCAGGCGGTCATTGATTTTGATGTAACACTACTCAAGGTGTATGGAGACTCAGCTTTGGTCATACGCCAGTTGAAAGGAGAATGGGAAACTAGGGATTCGAAGTTGATACCCTATCAAACTCACATCTTGAGGTTAGCCAAGTACTTTGACGATATTTCCTTCCACCACATACCTCGGGAAGAGAATCAAATGGCTGATGCATTAGCCACCTTGGCATCCATGTTTCAACTTGCCCCACACGGGGATCTGCCGTACATCGAATTCAAATCTCAAGGCAGGCCGGCATATTGTTATGCAATAGAGGAAGAGTGGGATGGGAAACCGTGGTATTTGGACATCAAGCAGTATGTCGAGAACAAAGGATACCCACCAGGGATTTCTGGCAATGACAAAAGGACGTTGAGGAGATTGGCTACTGGTTTCTTTGTAAGTGGTACTATCCTTTACAAACGAAACCACGACATGACCCTCCTACGATGCGTAGATGCCAAAGAGGCGAACTTCATAATTGAGGAGATCCACGAGGGTTCCTTTGGGACACATGCCAATGGGCATGCTATGGCCAGAAAAATCCTCAGGGCCGGATATTATTGGCTCACCATGGAAAGCGATTGCTGCGCTCATGTCAGGAAATGTCATAAATGTCAGGCATACGCGGACAACGTCAATGTTCCGCCACATCCTCTGAATGTTATGTCCGCCCCTTGGCCTTTTTCTATGTGGGGAATAGATGTCATTGGGGCCATCGAACCCAAGGCGTCGAATGGTCACCGCTTCATTCTTGTGGCGATAGATTACTTCACCAAATGGGTCGAAGCGGCGTCTTATACTAATGTCACAAGGAATGTGGTAGTTAGATTCATAAAAAAGGAGTTGATTTGTCGATACGGACTCCCCAGGAAGATCATCACTGACAATGGCACCAATCTGAACAATAAGATGATGCAGGAGATGTGCGAGGACTTCAAGATCCAGCATCATAACTCTACCCCTTATCGGCCAAAGATGAATGGGGCTGTAGAGGCTGCGAATAAGAATATCAAGAAGATTGTCCAAAAGATGACAATGTCGTACAAAGATTGGCATGAGATGTTGCATTTCGCCCTACACGGATACAGAACCTCGGTACGAACTTCTACTGGGGCAACGCCGTATTCCTTGGTTTATGGGATGGAAGCAGTGCTCCCATTTGAGGTAGAGGTTCCTTCTCAGAGGATAATGGCGGAGTCAGGCCTAGAAGAGTCAGAATGGGCTCAAGCACGCTACGACCAACTTAACCTTATTGAAGGTAAGCGTTTGGCCGCCATGAGCCATGGGTGTCTGTATCAACAAAGGATAAAGAACGCATTCGACAAGAAGGTACGCCCGCGCAAGTTCAACGAGGGGGACCTCGTGCTGAAGAAGATGTCCCACGCTGTTAAAGATAATCGAGGCAAGTGGGCCCCAAATTATGAAGGACCTTTCGTGGTGAAAAGAGCTTTTTCTGGGGGTGCTCTGATACTCACCCACATGGATGGCGAGGAATTGCCTTCGCCCGTGAACTCCGATGTAGTTAAACGATATTACGCTTGAAGTCTGGGGCAATCGAGGGGACCGTTGCAGTTTCTTTTAAATTCTGAGTTTTTTGTTCTTCTTGGTTTCCTCCAGGGATTCCTTTCCTCTGTATTTGTCTAGTTCTTTTAAAAGAAGAAAAGATAGGCGAGGTTTTAGTCCTCCCTTTGGTTTCAAACTTTGTGTTTTAGATTTGTTATAAGCATGAGCCCTCTTCGCTCGGTGTATGGGGTGCCCCAAACGCTTATTTAAAATTGAACCTAACCAACCTTCACTAAAATAAAATCATCGCATTAGAAACATTCATACATGCACATGCACATGCATATCTTGTGATAGCAAGGAGCAGAATCGTCTCAGGTCACAGTTAGAAGTCAAGACAAGTTGACTGCGAAAATCAACCAAGGTAAGACGATGACCGGATACGATTGGCCACGGATTTTGTTTCCTACTTGCAGGTACATGGGGACGGATGCAAGTGGGGATAGGGTCAGACCGACCGATCGTTGCCCTTTCCCGGCGCTAAACAAGCAGAGAACGTCGCTGCAAGGCAGCCCAGTATCCTTTGCATTCGCGGTTTCTTTTACTATTGTTTGTTTTAAATAAGTAATCGACACCTAATTCTAGTTTACGTAGGTTCAAGTAGGCAAACGCTAGCCCGTAAGTGAGGAGGGGACATGGTTAATGTTCCCCTAAAAAAAAAAAAAAAAAAGTGGCAGGTTAGCTCGCCTGGGCGAGCAACCCCTGCACCCAAATTATAAAAAACGAGGGAGGGGGACGTTTTGGCATCCAAAAACTCCCCCCCCCCCCCTCATTCAAAAGATAAAGAACACGAAGGCTTGCGGTTTCTTGCTCCCCTAAGCCACTTTTGATCGCGTTTTGCTTTCGTTTTTGGTGTTTCAATTCACTCCAACAAGTAAGTATTTCATCCTTGATGTTTTTGCTTCCCATTGACGTGCTTTCTTCATCTTTTGGTACCTTAAATTGTGAGAACATGCTTATATTTGTGAGGCAGTTTTGGTTTGCTTTGGTGCTTGTTTTCTTGAATTGAGGATTTGAATGAAAAGGCCTTAGGCCTAGGTTGTATTCTGAAGCAATGGGGCATGCCACATTGCTCCCATTCTCTTGCAATTTATGTCCAAACATGCGCCCACCAAGTGCTCGGTGAAATGCCTCAATGACATATGAGCATGGTTTTGTAAGCTTGGGATTGTGGGACTGTTTTATATACATAGGGACAGCATGAAGGATTTAAAATGAGAGTCCGAATGCAATTCTAGGCCTAGGAACCCAAGCTTTTAATTTCAATGCAAGGAAGCATGACTTATGCCTAGGAATCTAAATTTTGGTTTTGAATGTAAAAAGGCATGAATATTAGGACATGCTTGAGGGGTTTTTATTAGAATTTAAATTTGGCTGCCCCATGAGGAATACCTTGCACCTAGGTAGCATGGAAAATACCTTTCAACGGTATGTATATATGTGAATATATGGCATGAAAATACCTTGCAAGGTGAGTGAATAGTAAATAATGCATTTCAAAAATGTATATTTGTGGATAGGTAGCGTAAAAATACCTTTTAAAATATGTATATTTGTGGATAGGTAGCATAAGAAGCCTTTCAAAAAAATGTACCCATGCCAAAAATGGCATAAGAATGCTTCCCAAATGAATATATGATGTGGAATTGCTCCTCAAGTGTAGATAGATGGCATGAAAGTTCCTTTTCAAATGCAAGTGTGTGCGTGACGTGAGATTGGCTCTCCAATATGCATATATGTAAATAAATATGAATGAAACAACAAAAATTTGTATGTTAATAAAGTACTTCAAATGTGTGTGGGTAGTTTGTGGTAGCAAAATAGTTATGATATGAACATATGTAATTTTGGCACGATACCTTGAGTGTGCGTGTAAGTATTCTTTCCGAAAAATATATATGTGTGGTAACTAGAATGTTTTGAATATCCTTGTATGTTGATATAAATAATAGGATATTTTCTACACATACGCGTGTGCATAAATGGATTACGTGAGTCTGTTCTCCATCAGAGGGATTAACACGACCTTTTTTGCGTTAAGATAAGTGTTATCTTGTAAAACTAACTTCCAAATGTTTGTTCTCGCAGGAAATGGCCCCGAGGAAACTTGCCTCAAAGAGATCCAGGAAGGATAAGGCGGCCGAAGGAACTAGTTCTGCTCCCAAGTATGATAGTCACCGTTTTAGGAGCGCTGAACACCAGCAGCGCTTCGAGGCCATCAAGGGATGGTCATTTCTCCGGGAGCGACGCGTCCAGCTTAGGGATGACGAGTATACTGATTTCCAGGAGGAGATAGTTCGCCGGCGGTGGGCATCACTAGTTACCCCCGTGGCCAAGTTTGATCCAGACATAGTCCTCGAATTTTATGCCAATGCTTGGCCAACAGAGGAGGGCGTGCGTGATATGAGGTCTTGGGTGAGGGGTCAGTGGATCCCGTTTGATGCAGATGCTATCGGCCAGCTCCTGGGATATCCTTTAGTGTTGGAAAAGGGCCAGGAGTGCGAGTATGGCCAGAGGAGGAACCGGTCTGATGGGTTCGATGAGGAGGCCATTGCCCAGTTACTATGTATACCGGGGCAAGATTTTGCCCGGACTGCTGCCGGGAGACGGGTGCGGATCATGCGCACCAACATGACCACCCTGACTCAGATATGGATGACTTTGCTGCTCAGTAACATCCTGCCCAGCGACCATAATTCCGACCTCCCCCTGCCGAAGTGTCAGCTGGTGTACGCCATCCTGACGCGGATGAGAATTCATGTGGCTCAGCTAATCGCTGATGCCATCTATATATTTGCAGGTATGACGCCTACCAGGCACCCTCTGGACCCAGATAAGTCCAACAGGGCCCTGGGATTTCCCGCCTTGATCACAGGACTCTGCCAGTCGTTCGGCGTCCCCGTCACACCTAGCAAGGTGATTCGGCCGCCCATCACCCGAGCTTTTATTGAGAAGTACTGCACACAGAGACAGGTCCAGGGTGATGCACCACAGGCCGCGGACGTGCCGCCACCTCATCAGGCTGGTCCAGCTGGATTGTTTGATACAGAGCAGTATTTGCGGCATTTGGTTCGCCAGCAGGCGGCCAACCACTGGGCACATGTACAGACTCATGATTGTCTTTATCAGATGAGTCTCAGCCTGCAGAGCCAGGGCTTTACTTCTTTTCCGTGCCCTACTCCGGACCAGTTCAGGGCAGAGGTCGCATGGCCTGGAGATTGGCCCGAGGCCCAGGCAGGAAAGGCACCAGCAGGGGCACCAGCAGAGGCTCCCGACGAGGCAGATGAGGCCCGCGAGGACGAGGAGATGACCGATTTACTGGATTTCTTAGGAGGAAGCGGTGCCACATGATCGGGAGATCTCTTGATCCATATTTCTTTTTGTTTCCATTTGTTTTTTTTCTGTTACATATCATCTTATTTTGTGTTTGACTAAGGGACTGACGTTTGTTTCATGTTTTGACTTTTGTTTTGTACATACATATCACTTGAGTTGTTACGTCGGTATTTGTTTCGTTGTTGTCAATAATGTTTGTTGAAATGCTGGAACCGCGTAGAGTTTTTTTCATTTAGGAACGTCGTCCTAAAAATAATAAAATAAAATGAACCAAAAATCCTAATAAAAAGAAAGAAGCGCTGTGAATAAAAGTCATGTTCATAAAGAAAAGAAAGAGGTTTTTTATTTATACATGTATGTAAAAGGAAATGTGTATAGAAGGATTCTTGTGTGTAAATGAGGTGTGGAAAGGAATTCTTGTGTGTGTGAGCAACGAGTGTATATGAAGAAACTTTTGTGTGAACCATAAGTGTGGGTTGAAAAAAAAATGAAAATCTTTGAATATAAATAGGGTTTGTATATAGACCGTGTGACGTAAAGAGAAGAGCTCTAATGCGTGTACAAAAAAGTTTGTCATGTATAAAAATATAGATGTACAAAGAAAGATTTTCCTCATAAAGGATCACAGGTGTATAGTTTTAGTGAACGTATATAAAAATAAAACAAAAAGTAAAAAGAAAGAAAGACCGCAAAGATCGACATGTTCTAGTTAAGAAGTATGAATCATTCGTAAAGAGCAAACGCATCTTCTGGAAACAAGGGACCGATGCTAAGAGTTTATTTTCCGGAATGAACCGAGATAAGGATGGATGAATGCATTGAACTGATGAAAGAACATAATTTGGAAACGTTGGGTTTGTCTGTGTAAATTCCCAACCGTAGTGTCACAATGCCATAAACGGGATGCTTGAGTGCCCCCCTGGCTGTAGCCATGACTAATTTTGCACGTTATTTTCAAATCATCATTGTCACGCGTGCCTTATGGAATAATACGGAAGTTCGGGCCGAGAGCAACACCTTGACACCCAAATTTGTCTCGCCCCAGATATCAAGATTGGGGTTCCCACGATAAAAGATCCCATTGAGACACAACCTTAGACCTCTTTGAACCTTGGCCTATCAAAAGAATCCTCCTCCTTTCCCCCGAAGCAAAGGACAGTGAAATCTCCTCAAGGGAGAGCAAATAGAATGCTAAAACCCGATTTCCCAAAGAAAGGGATGGGGAAGGAAAAGTGAAAAGAAAGAAAAGGAAGAAATGGAAAGAAAGAAAAAGAAAAAGATGAAAATAAAGAAAAGAACAAAAGAAAGGAAAGAAGGATTCCCGATCAAAGATCGAAAAGAAGTGAAAGGGGAAAAGAGGCAATTCTCGATCAATGAAAGAAAGAGGACAGAAATTCTTCAAAGCCAGATTGCCACTCAGAATCATTCTTGACTGGCAATATCCCACCCCACATGAGCAAAGAGGAAAGGACCGAAACACCCAGCTTCCTCTCCAAAAACGCTGACCTCGAGAAAATCCTATTGGTCCGTGATCGTACGTTTGATCTATGATTCGATAGGAAGTCGCGTGCAAAATAGAGACGTGGTGCAGTTATGGTTTGGGAATAGGATAAGACACTTGCCTTGTGAGTTTTATACACTATGAGTGATTTATTTTCAGCTTAGCCCGATGTTTCCCCTGCGTGTTCATTTGAAAGCTAGAAGTTGACATCCTACCCTTCATTCTCGGTTACAAGGAAGATTACCCTTGGCACAAGTATATTGTTTCTCTAAGATGTGGTGCTCTCATGAATGATTTATTTTTCTTTGCAAAAAGCATGTCATCCTTTTAGGTGGAAAAACCTCGTGGACCGTTCGGTCCCACCAACACCCTTTTTCGGAGCCACATGAATGAATTGTGTTGTCATTCATGTGTCCTCCGCTTTTGAGTTTGGAATTGTGTTCCATGATTGCCTAAGAGAGGACCCTCAAGGCAATCCTCCATTCTCATCCTTTTCCGGAGCCACATGAATGTTATTGGTTAGGGTTGTTCATGTGTCCTCCGCTTTTGAGTTTGGAGCTGTGTTTCATGATTGCCTAAGAGAGGACCCTCAAGGCAATCCTCCATTCTCATCCTTTTCCGGAGCCACATGAATGAATTGCGTTGTCATTCATGTGTCCTCAATTTTCGAGTTTGGAGCTGTGTTCCATGATTGCCGAAGAGAGGACCCTCAAGGCAATCCTCCATTCTCATCCTTTTCCGGAGCCACATGAATGAATTGCGTTGTCATTCATGTGTCCTCCATTTTCGAGTTTGGAGCTGTGTTCCATGATTGCCTAAGAGAGGACCATCAAGGCAATCCTCCATTCTCATCCTTTTCCGGAGCCACATGAATGTTATTGCTTAGGGTTGTTCATGTGTCCTCCGCTTTTGAGTTTGGAGATGTGTTTCATGATTGCCTAAGAGAGGACCCTCAAGGCAATCCTCCATTCTCATCCTTTTCCGGAGCCACATGAATGAATTGCGTTGTCATTCATGTGTCCTCCATTTTCGAGTTTGGAACTGTGTTCCATGATTGCCTAAGAGAGGAGCCTCAAGGCAATCCTCCATTCTCATCCTTTTCCGGAGCCACATGAATGTTATTGCTTAGGGCTGTTCATGTGTCCTCCGCTTTTGTTTCATGATTGCCTAAGAGAGGACCCTCAAGGCAATCCTCCATTCTCATCCTTTTCCGGAGCCACATGAATGAATTGCATTGTCATTCATGTGTCCTCCATTTTCGAGTTTGTAGCTGTGTTCCATGATTGCCTAAGAGAGGACCCTCAAGGCAATCCTCCATTCTCATCCTTTTCCGGAGCCACATGAATGTTATTGCTTAGGGTTGTTCATGTGTCCTCCGCTTTTGAGATTCGAGTTTTGTTTCATGATTGCCTAATAGAGGACCCTCAAGGAAATCCTCCATTCTCATCCTTTTCCGGAGCCACATGAATGAATTGCATTGTCATTCATGTGTCCTCCATTTTCGAGTTTGGAGTTGTGTTCCATGATTGCCTAAGAGAGGACCCTCAAGGCAATCCTCCATTCTCATCCTTTTCCGGAGCCACATGAATGTTATTGCTTAGGGCTGTTCATGTGTCCTCCACTTTTGAGTTTGGAGTTGTGTTTCATGATTGCCTAAGAGAGGACCTTCAAGGCAATCCTCCATTCTCATCCTTTTCCGGAGCCACATGAATGTTATTGCTTAGGGCTGTTCATGTGTCCTCCGCTTTTGAGTTTGGAGCTGTGTTTCATGATTGCCTAAGAGAGGACCCTCAAGGCAATCCTCCATTCTCATCCTTTTCCGGAGCCACATGAATGAATTGCGTTGTCATTCATGTGTCCTCCATTTTCGAGTTTGGAGCTGTGTTTCATGATTGCCTAAGAGAGGACCCTCAAGGCAATCCTCCATTCTCATCCTTTTCCCAAGCCACATGAATGAATTGCGTTGTCATTCATGTGTTCTCCATTTTCGAGTTTGGAGCTGTGTTTCATGATTGCCTAAGAGAGGACCCTCAAGGCAATCCTCCATTCTCATCCTTTTCCAGAGCCACATGAATGAATTGTGTTGTCATTCATGTGTCTTCCACTTTCGAGTTTGGAGCTGAGTTTCATGACTGCCTAAGAGAGGACCCTCAAGGCAATCCTCCATTCTCACCCTTTTCCGGAGCCACATGAATGTTATTGCTTAGGGTTGTTCATGTGTCCTCCACTTTCGAGTTTGGAGCTGAGTTTCATGATTGCCTAAGTGTGGACCCTCAAGGCAATCCTCCATACTCCACCTTTGTTCTGGAGCCACATGAATGTTATTGTCTAGCGCTGTTCATGTGTCCTCCCTTGTCAAGTGCGAAGCTTCGGGTGACTGGGAAGCACGTTATTCTGTTGTTTTCCAGATCGATTCCTTCGCCAAGTATGTGTATATGTGTATATGTGTATTATATTTGTTGTTCTGGTTGTTGTTTGTATTTTGTTTTGTGCAGAAGAAAAAAAGAAGAAGTAGAGATAAGAGTCATCATCACGAAAAGGGCAGGATGGACGAAATCAGTGTCCTATCTTTGCTTTCCTCTTATCTCCGATGAGAGGTAAGTAAAGAGGGGCAACTGTCATACCCTAATTTCGTCCGGGGATTATTACTTGATGACATGCAACCTTTGGTTAGCCGCTTTGAGATACTTGGCGTCCTTTGTTGCACAGTAAATGAAGTCCCGAGACGTCTCAGGAATCAAAAGGAAGCAGGTTTGCGCGATCCGTGAAATTCCGTAATGTGGCGGAAGTCGAAAAGAGGTGTTTTTGCGCAATCCGTGGGTTTACGTAACTTCTTCGAAAGCTAAAAAAGAGTAAATACATAATCCGTAAGGATTCGTAACCTTGCGGAAGGAAAATAAGTATCGTTACGAAATTCGCAAAATTTCGTAACGTTACGGAAAAAAGAATCACCAAAAAAAGGCAGGAGGTGTATTTAGTAAAAATGGGGTGTAAATAGCAACCAGGCCCACTTGGGCCCTCCAGAAGATTCCTCCAGAAGGCTGTTGCTTCTGGAGGAAGCAACCTTGCTCGCCTGGGCGAGCTGGGCGGCAAGCTTCTCCCCTATTTTGCTATAAATAGGGGAAGAAGTGAAGAAGAAAAGGGTTCAGCCCCTTAGGCACTTCTCTCTCTCTCGAATTTGCTGAGGAAAATTATTTCCGTGAAGAAAATCCAAGCCGAGGCGCTTCCGTAACGTTTCCGTAACATTTCCGTGAGAAATTACGCGAAGATTCTCGACCGTTCTTCAAGATTCATCGTTCGTTCTTCGTTTTCTTCAGTCTTCAACGGGTAAGTACCTCAAACCAAGCTTTTCAATTCATTCTATGTACCCGTGGTGGTCCACATTTTGTTTCATGTATTTTTATTCTCGTTTTCATTTGCTTTTTATACCCCCTTTTGACGTGCTTAAGTCATTTATTTAAGTCATTTCTCGCTCAATCTAAAAATAAAATAAATTTCCACCGATCGTTTGAATTGTATCATCCGTTAATTTTGGTTAAAATGAATTCCGACCGTTCGATCGTGCCATAAACACGTTGGAAATCAAAAAAGAGGTAAAATAATAATATAATAATCAAAAAATATTTTTTAGTAAAATGAAGCATAAAAAATCAATCAGACGTTTTCTCTTTGGGATTTCTCATTCTTAATTGAATTGACTAATAACTAAAGTGAAACTAAGGCTAAAATCAAACTCGCCTACTCAAGCTCGTCCACAAAAATAGGTTTTTGAAAGTTTATCATTTCAGTTTCTTACTAAGTAAAAAGGATCATTCATAAGGTCCAACGCCTTAAAATGATCACCCCTCAAGTAAAAAAATCAATCACTTGATTCATGCATAAGGAAGAACTACGTAGGTCTGATTTCCTTTTTGATGGAGGGTACGTAGGAGCAAGAGCCCCGCTTTTGTCGACCTCAAAAATAAAAAAGAAATAAAAGTTAAGATAACACAATTCCACAATTCTAAAAAATAGGCTGTTGTCTTTCGAGACAAACGTGAGAGGTGCTAATACCTTCCTCAAGCGTAAATATAACTCCCGAACTTAGAATTTTCATTTTGACCAGTTTCCTTCGGTTTTTCCGACGTTTTCCACAAATAAATGTTGGTGGCGACTCCGCGCATCTTTCCTCCTTTGGGAAGCGCACCCGTGAGCCTCGCCCTCGCTCGCCCGCGAAGGGCACGTTGCGACAGTTGGCGACTCCACTGGGGACCTTTTTGTGAGTTAGGCCTATTTTTTAGAATTGTGGAATTGTGTAACTTTGGGTGTGCTTTTATTGAACTGTGTAAAATATAAATAATTGTTGTCTATTTCGCATTCTTTACACTGCATTCTAAGCACCCACGGGTTTGAGTAAAAAAGGGGCCCTACACCCGGGTTCATGGGAATTTAAGGAGTGGAGGTGAATCTATCATCATGCTAGGTCTCCGACTTGCTTGATAATAGTGAAACCTCGTCTAGAGCTTTCTCTCTTTATAATGTGTTGTCGCTAGTATTCCATACCGCCACAACATTATTATCTTGAGTGATAATACCTCTAGAAAACAGCCGTGTGAGTTATGAATTGTTGGGGAGTAGTTATTAGAGACCCCTAGATATTGTCCTAGGTTCCCAAATAGGGGCAAAGAGCAAACACGCTCCGTGCCATTCGTTCTCATGCATTTTTGGTAAATAGCACTAGTTTATAGTTTTGCTAATGATGTTTGGTTTCTTTGGAGTAATACGTAACCTTTTTAATGCTACGTTGAGGCGCCGTCATGCCCGAAACGTAGCATTAAAATTGGATCTTTGCGGTCTCGTATGAGTGAATTACCCCTTTGTGTTGTTTTCTTTCCGTTTCATGCATACGCATTGCATCATTCATGTCAGAGTCTTGATCCACCCCTTTTTTAGGTAAAATGATGGGGACAAATCAAAACGGCAAAAGGTTTTATCAAGTCAAGGTTAAAGGTCTAGATGTCACTAGCCTCAAGGAATTAGAACGATTGATGGGACCTCTCCAAAGGCAAGCCTTCCGCAAAGTGTACGGGAAGATTCTAGATTTGACCGTAGCGGAGGTATTTACGGAAGCTGTCGTGTCCCTCGCCCAATACTCTGACCAGCCGTTGAGGTGTTTCACGTTTGGGGACTTTCAAATAGTACCAACTGTTGAAGAGTTAGAAGAGATATTAGGATGCCCTCTCGGGGGGAGAAAACCGTATCTTTTCTCCGGCTTTCTTCCTTCCTTGAGCAAGATTGCAGCTGTGATTGGGGATTCAGCAAAAGAGTTGGGTCGCATGAAGCAAATTCGGAATGGAATAGTGGGCCTGCCACGGAAATACTTGGAAGGCAAGGCAAGGGATATGGCGAGCCATTACAAGGGTGTTTAGCCAGCCATTACAGAAAAACCCTAACACAAATGAGATTGAGAGTATAGAATAATTGTTCCTTACACAAGAAGGGGGATCCCTCCTCCTCTTCTCAGCACCTCACAATCACTCTCTAGCTCACTAATCTCTCTCAAATTGAAGAACCCTAGGCTTCTCTGCAAAGCTGCTCCTCTTGCTGCCTCCAGAGCTTCTATCTTGAAATTAGCATTGTGGTCTCCTTGCTCTGGAATTCTCAAAAAATGTGTGTACCCTAATTCTGCACAAGACAAGCTTTAAATAGGCTCTGAATCCGCGACGTTGTGATTAGCGCGAGTTAGTGGATTTGGGCTTAGCGCTAGTTCTGCACTGAGCGTGACTAAAGATAACCATCGTGCTTAGTGAGCGGATCTCGCGCTTTGCGCACGACCTTGATATTGATGCTCTGCCAGATTCTTCTGTCACGCTGAAGCTGCACTTAGCAGTGGATGCGCACTGAGCCCAAATGGTGAGTTGAGCGCAACTGCTCCCTTTAGCACCTCAAGATTTTAGCCTCTTTTGACCTGAAATTGTGCAATTTTATCATTAAATCACATGGGAGATACTCTAGAGACTGCTATAACAATAAAACAAGATTTATTTAAAAATCCCTACAAAATAACTATAAATTAGGGAAACTATACAAGTTTTGGAAAATGTTTTCTATACAAAAGTTATTCATATAAGACGACTAACACAGGTCATGAGTGACCAGAAAGAGAGGAAGAGTGTTCAGTAATAACAAGAGGAAGAGAGAAAATTGTAGTTTGTGATGTGTGTGTTTCTCTAAAGCAAGGGCTATATACAAAGAGTGGGAGAATGCATGTGTCACTACTAGTGTGTCATTGCATCTACGTAAGATGCTTTTTTTTAGCAGGTTGGGAAAAACTTAAGAAATAAGCTAAGGAGGGCTTCACATAGAAATCAAAGGGTTAGTTGTCTATCTCTTATATTTTTTTGTCTACTTAATTTTATCAACTTCCAATTTTGACTGGGGCGTGTTTCATGTAGATATGCTTGGGCCTGGTTTATAGTCCAGCACATAAAAACAGCCCAAAGTTTAATTTTGTAAACTTATTGTCTAATGACTATTATATTAGTTTTATTCCAATATTATTTAACTTATTACAATTCTATTTGTTTCGATCAATAATTATTTAATTTAGTTTCATAAAATAGTCAAGTGTTTTCTACCTTTCAAATTTAACTACGTAGTTAGAGTTTCTAAATTCTAACTCAGTTCAATCATATGTATCACTTAAACAATTATTTTAAGAAGATTGAGGATGTTTTGGTTTATAATTTCATATAATTCTTGTTTTAATAGTTATTTCAGACTTTCATTTAAAATAATTATTAAACTTTTTAATTTTGTAAAATATAAAATATTAATCAAAATAATGTAATTTAATATTTTATTATCCTATTTTGGGCCTATCAATCCTTAAAAACAAGATTAAGAATTAACATATAGTCAAATATAGAAAGTAAAAATCAGGGTGTTATAGTGACACTTGACTCAACATGTTTGTTGGTTAGAACCATCTAACGGTCAAAATCCTCGCCAGTTAGTCCTTTCTGGGACTTCAACAATCAGCTCTAGCTAATTCCAAGACCAATGAGTGTCCCCACAAACCAACATAGAACTTTCCAATATGTTTTGTTCTCAATCACACACTTTTGAGAAAACTTCTGAGAAGGTTATCCATCTCGTAATTGCTCTAAGCCAAACACACTTAACTGTGAAAAGTAGATGCATCTAATTGGTATACTAATTCATTTAAGTCAGCAACAATTGTAGAGTCACATACCTGTACAATCTCTTGAGTGTGAACGTATGTATACATGATTTTGATGATGTCAAAGAAGAATCTAACAAGGCTGCTTCAAATGATAAGCATTTGCTTCAAGAATAATTCAAGATTGCTTCAACAAACAAATCCTTGTTTCAAGAATCACTAAAGACTAAGTCTTGCCTTAAAACAAAGTGCTTTCAAGACATGCAAGGCTCTGGTAATCGATTACCAGGAAGTGTAATCGATTACCAGAAGACAGGGTTGAGAAATAGCTGTTGAAAAAGGTTCTAAATTTGAATTTTCAACATGTAATCGATTACCATATGTTTGTAATCGATTACCAGCAACGGAACTTTGGAAATTCAAATTCAAAAGTCATAACCCTTCAAATTATAATTGTGTAATCGATTACACAAACATTGTAATCGATTACCAGTGGAAAGTTTTCAGAAAATCTGCCAACAGTCACATCTTTTCATTAGATTTGTGAATGGCCATCAAAGGCCTATAAATAGGTGACTTGGGCACAAATTATAGAAAAAGTTTTGCTGGTCCAAAATGTCTTATCCTCTCAAAAGAAAATGAGAGAGATTCCAAAAGAACTTCATTATCAAATGCTCTCTCAAGAACTCTTGGGCAAACACTTGCAAATCCATTAAGAGTTCATCCATGGATCTTCATTGTAATATTCTTCTCTTGAAGAGAGAATTCTTCTTCCATTCTTCTTATTCAATGAGATTGGTTAAGAGACTGTGAGTCTCTTGTTGTAAAGGATTCCTGAACACAAGGGATGGGTTGTCCCTGTGTGGTTCAGACTTTGTAATGGATTTTACAAAGATAGTGGAAATCTCAAGTGGGTTGCTTGAGTACTGGACGTAGGCACGGGTTGTGGCCGAACCAGTATAAAACTGTGTTTGCATTCTCTCTTCCCTTATCTCATTTATGTTATTGCAATCAATTTTGCCTTGCATGTTTATAGAACATTATTAAATTGATTGTTGTTGCTTCTTCTGCATTCTAAGTCTATCCCTCTTAAGATTATTGAGGCCACAAGGTCTAACAAGTGGTATCAGAGCGGGATTCTTGTATAAAGTTTAAAAACTTCAAGAATAGATATGGCCTCATCCAAATTTCCATTTCCTGAGGGAAATTATATCAATAGGCTCTTATGTTCAATGGTGAGGGTTATCATTATTGGAAAACCCGAATGCAGATCTTTATAGAAGCCATAGATCTAAAGATATGGGAAGCCATTGAATTTGATTCCTTTATTCCTACAATGGTAGAGAGAAATGCAACTATATAAAAAAAACTAGAGAAGAAAGAAGACGATGATGAAAGAAGAAAGAAGAAGATTCCTCTTTAGCCCCAAAATGCTAAGTGTGATCAACTTGGGCACATGAGATTCAATTGTACTGTGTTTAAAAGAAGAATGGAAAAATCCGACAAGATGAATTTCAAAGAGAAGAAAGAAAAGAAAGGATATATCACTTGGGAAGATAATGTCATAAATTATTCAAGTGATTCAGAGAAGAAAATCATAAGTCTGGATATCATGATGAAAGACTATGAAAATGGAGAAGAGCAAAGTCGATACATTGATAGCAATTTCTCCAAACACATGGCATGCATAAAAGTTTATTCATTTTTCTCTCCAAGATAAATGAATATGTGATTTATGGAGACAGCAAACGAAGGCCACATTTCTCCCCAAGAAAAGTGAATATGTGATATATGGAGACAACAAACAAAGGCCACTTGATCAACAACCCCAACAAGTAATATCAAATGATACCAATGGGTCACTTGTCTTTGATTGATTACTTTTGATGCTTATTTTCTACTTGAGTTTAGATTGTTCTTGATGATTGTGATTGAATTTGATTGATTGTGTTTGATGATTGATTGATTGTATTTTTGATTGTGTGTTTGATTGTATTGTTTTTTATGTTTGTTCCTGATTGAGTTTTTGATTATTTTTAAAGAATCTATGAAACTTTTGAAATTAGTTTCATGTTTTAAGAAAACTATTTCAAATTTAGAAAATGAAATTTTGAAATTGAAATTTTGAAATTGAAATTTGAAAATTGAAATTTGAAATTTGAAAAGTTAAATTTGAAAATTGAAAATTGAAAATTAAAATTTGGAAGTTGGAAGTAGTTATTGGAAGTTGAAAGTTGGAAGGGGAAGTTACTAAAAGTTGAAGTTGGAAGTTGGAAGCTGGAATTTGAAATTTAAAATTTAAAATTTAAATTTTAAAATTTAAAATTTGAAATTTGAAATTTGAAATTTGAATTTTTTTAATAGAAATTATTATGTATAGTTAGTTGATTATTAATTTAATTAATTTGATTTGAAATATTTGATGATTGATTGTATTTGATTGTGTTTGATTGATGTGTTATTGTACTTATTTTTGCTTGATTAAATTTGAATGATTGTTTTAATGCCTTTTGGTATCACTTGATTCTAATACATTGCAACAAGTGGTAACATCTTTCTCCTCTCTATTCATGATTTATTTTTGATGTTGACAAAGGGGGAGAGAAAGATAAAGGATAAAATAGTAAGAAAAATTATCTATTGTTTATGAGACAATTTGTTTACATATGAAAAATATGAAATCTTCAACTGTCTCATATAAGCCATCATTGCAAAACCAAGGGGGAGTAAACTATATGCGAATAGATATTTTTTCTTTGTTGTTGCTCCTAACCTACAGGTGGTTGTCATCATCAAAAAGGGGGAGAATGTAAATCATGAAGATTTTGATGATGTCAAGAAGAATTAAGAATTTGCTTGAGAAAGGGGGAGAATGTAAATCATGCAAGCTTTGATGGTGTCGAGAAGAAATCACATGTTTGTCATCAACAAAAAGGGGGAGAATGTGAATGTATGTATACATGATTTTGATGATGTCAAAGAAGAATCTAACAAGGCTGCTTCAAATGATAAGCATTTGCTTCAAGAATAATTCAAGATTGCTTCAACAAACAAATCCTTGTTTCAAGAATCACTAAAGACCAAGTCTTGCCTTAAAACAAAGTGCTTTCAAGACATGCAAGGCTCTGGTAATCGATTACCAGGAAGTGTAATCGATTACCAGAAGACAGGGTTGAGAAATAGCTGTTGAAAAAGGTTCTGAATTTGAATTTTAAACATGTAATCGATTACCATATGTTTGTAATCGATTACCAGCAACGGAACTTTGGAAATTCAAATTCAAAAGTCATAACCCTTCAAATTATAACTGTGTAATCGATTACACAAACATTGTAATCGATTACCAGTGGAAAGTTTTCAGAAAATCTGCCAACAGTCACATCTTTTCATTAGATTTGTGAATGGCCATCAAAGGCCTATAAATAGGTGACTTGGGCACAAATTATAGAAAAAGTTTTGCTGGTCCAAAATGTCTTATCCTCTCAAAAGAAAATGAGAGAGATTCCAAAAGAACTTCATTATCAAATGCTCTCTCAAGAACTCTTGGGCAAACACTTGCAAATCCATTAAGAGTTCATCCATGGATCTTCATTGTAATATTCTTCTCTTGAAGAGAGAATTCTTCTTCCATTCTTCTTATTCAATGAGATTGGTTAAGAGACTGTGAGTCTCTTGTTGTAAAGGATTCCTGAACACAAGGGATGGGTTGTCCCTGTGTGGTTCAGACTTTGTAATGGATTTTACAAAGATAGTGGAAATCTCAAGTGGGTTGCTTGAGTACTGGACGTAGGCACGGGTTGTGGCCGAACCAGTATAAAACTGTGTTTGCATTCTCTCTTCCCTTATCTCATTTATGTTATTGCAATCAATTTTGCCTTGCATGTTTATAGAACATTATTAAATTGATTGTTGTTGCTTCTTCTGCATTCTAAGCCTATCCCTCTTAAGATTATTGAGGCCACAAGGTCTAACATTGAGTCTTGACCCCTTTCATTATGTGTGATTTGTCTCAGGTGTTACTAAAAGTAAAACTAAAATTTGAAACAAAGGGGGGTTTGGCAATATTCATATGCAAGTGGATAAAGCTATGAACAAAAGTGGATCAAGTGCATTAACTTATTAGCTCGTCTTGTTATTTAGAAGAGCGTAAAGACTAAGAATTGCAAGCTTAAAATGAACAGCAAAATGTTTTGAATTTCCAGGAGACTTTTTGGTGTGAGAAGTCTAGAGTTAATTGACATTGTTCTGAGGATAAGAACAGTGAATTGTTTCACAAATTGATGCGCATCATACATACTGCCAAGCATATCTCCATGTTTAGGAAATGCGACGGTATACTCCAAACCCCACATGATCTAGAAAATGAAATTCTTTCTTATTTCTGTTATTTACACTTCTCCTAATGATTGTGTGGAGAATGATTTGATTACTAGCACTATTTTGGCCTTTATTTCTAATAAATACAATATAATGCTTACCAATGTGCCAACCCGAGAGGAGATAAAGCTAGTTGTTTTCAATATGATGAGGATGGCACCCCAGACCTTGATGGGTTGGGTGGTTGTTTCTATCAAAGATACTAGGACATAGTGGAAAAGGATGTGTTTAGATACATGTATCAATTTTTCTCTCAGAGGTGGCTTTTTTCTAAAAGTTATAAATAATTTTTGCCCATTGCTTTAGTGAATTATCGATGAAGGTTAGTGTGAAGCACTTGTATAAGTGATTTGTTGTGGACCACTTTTATACATTGCAAGATTCATCTGAACCATACAATGATATGGTGCACCTTGTGTATCTAACTTTTTCTTTTTCTATTTTTTTCTCTCTCCTCCATTTTTAACTGCTTTCCTTCCTAGTTCCTTCATTCTCCCTTTCCTTTACCTTCAACTTTAGGCTATCTTTATCACCAATCAACAATGATGGCTTAGAGTTGAAACCATCATTTTCCATCACAACAGCACAAACACAATTTTATGCTATTGATTAATAAAGGTTTATTTTAATTGCAAATATGTAATGAATATTAAGAAGTAACTAAATTGTAGAATTGAAACCCAAAATGAACAAAAAATTGGGGGGGGGGGGGGGGGGAATCAAAGAAAAGGAAGATCGATGTGGGCGACACCACCCCCTTTGCTTCCAACATGCTAGGTAAATTCGCGTATACCTTATGTTAATTGTCAATCTTAAAGAGAATGAAAAAAAGGCTAGAAATTTTCTAGTCCACTTGGGAGAGTGGAGATTGGCGAGCACTTCCTTCTTTTACGGTGGCCATCGACTAAGAGATGACGATAGCGTATGAAGGAAGTTGTCACCCTTAACCCTTTAGGAAAATGGACTCACACGTTGACAAGCATATCACAACAATGGCATATCAAGTTGACAAGCATATCATTGCCGGTGCTTGCTAGAGAGAATGATTGGAAAAGGGGAGGTGCCAAAAATGCAAATAGAGAATACAGAAAGGGGAAAGAATTCTACGTGAAGGGTGCAATGTATTAATATAAGGATAAGATTAATCCTACAATGCTAATTATCAAATTAAAATCATAACTTGTCTTCCTAGACAGCGTCGCAAATTATTAGATTAAAATCATTACCAAGATTTTAGTTGATCGTTTGTATATTATGGCATCTAAGATTTTATCTCCTGAGCAACATGGGTTTGTTAAAGGTCATTCTATTGGGGACTACATTTGTGTGGCATCAGAGGCTATTAACATGTTTCCTAAAAGATCCTTTGGTGGTAATTTGCCTTTAAAATTTGATACTATTGAATGGTATTTTATGCTTAGTACTCTTAGAGTCGTTGGTTGTAGTCATATTTTGTGTAAATTGATCCATTCTATTTTTCTATTTGCAAAGCTTTATTTTTTGTTGAATGGAAAATCAATGGGGTTCTTCCAATGTATATGTGGAGTCCACTAGGGAGATCCACTTTCTCCTCTTTTACTCTGTATAGTTAAAGATGTTTTAAGTCATGGAATTGGTTTGTTTGTAAGTGATAAATAAGCTTAAACCTTTAATGGGTCCTCGGGGCATCCAGGTTTCCAACCATGTTTTTTCGTTAATGATGTTATGATTTTACGTTAGGGTACTAGGCACTTTCTTATTTCTTTAATGAATCTCTTCAAGAAATATGGTGAGGCTTCAAGTTAACATCTTACTTTGCCTAAGTGTCTTTTTTGCAAGTGATGTAGCTCCATGTGGAGTTTGTAGGCCTTGGATCTTCTTCATCAATGGTGTCCTTTGCTTCTTGAAGATCAATGGCAGCGGAATGCAGAAGGAGGAAAGGTGATTGGAGACGCCACTTCAAGGAGAAGATGAGTCAAGAACAAGCTCACCACCATAGGAAGTCATGGATAAGAGCTTGAAGGTAGAAGAAGATGAGTGGAGGGAGAAGGAGCGTGAAATTTAATGCCTCAAATGAGGTCTAAACTTTGAAATGTAATTCTCATATGATCAAAGTTGCAAAATGCACACATAGGACCTCTATTTATAGCCTAAGTGTCACAAAAAATTGGAGGAAAATTTGAATATTTATTCAAATTTCACTTGAAATTGAATTATTGGAGCCCAATTTGGAGCCAAAATTTCACTAATTATGATTAGTGAATTTCAGCTATGGTTCAGCACACTAATCCAAGATCAAGTCCAAGGTTCTCCCCTAAGTGTGCTTAGGTGTCATGAGGCATGTAAAGCATGAAAGACATGCACAAAGTGTGATTATATAATGTGGCAATGGGGTGTAGCAAGCAAATGCTCGCCTCCCCCTTAGGATGGTCCAAAGTTTAATTGGATTGGGCTTCTCCCAATTCAATCAAATTTCTCTCCAACACACACACATCAAATAGTACACTTAATGCATGTAAAATTACAAAACTATTCCTAATACAAAAACTAGTCTAGGTGCCCTAAAATATAAGGGCTGAAAAATCCTACATTACTAGGATACCCTCCCTACACTATGGAGCCCTAAATACAAGGCCCAAAAATAATGAAACCCTAATCTAATATATACTGTTGCAACCTACCCTTCGATGGGAGGATGAGGCGAAAAGCAAAAGACGCGTCTTCCAAAAACGGAGAACACGCGGGAGTCTCCACCAATGTTTATTCATGGAAAATGTTAGAAAAAACAAAAAGAGTTCTGCGAATTTTGAAGATAAGGGTTTGGGACGGTATTAGCACCCCACCCGCCTATCACAAGGGGCGGCAGCCTTTAATCAAGTGTGCAACGTAACTTCAAAAGTTATTTACTTTTCCCTTTTTTATATCTTTTTATTTCTTGGGGTTGACAAGGGGATGTCCTTGCTCCTTCGTATCCTCAAGTGCGATGAAGAATTCAGACCTACGTAGTTCTTTAAAGTGAGAAAGTTTGTGTGTCAAATTGATTTGTATGCTTTTGAAAGATTTCTTTTTAAATAACAAGAACATTGATGGAGAGAAACTCATTTATGCGTTGATTTTATCTTGGTTTTATTTATTAACTTTCAATCTCCTTAAAATACAACTTTACAGCGCTAATGATCGGTTAGGATTCAACTTTAAAAAAACAAAACGAGATTTACTGATGATAAATGCAGGAAATGAATATGCACAAAACAACAAAAGGGGGGACCCCTAAGGATGCATAGATCACATTCAAATC